>NC_082600.1:35136619-35164119 GCF_030936135.1 Gavia stellata
AGAGCTCACAGTCAAACAAACTGCTTGTGGCGCTACTACTTGTACCCAATTACCAATTCAGAGAGAAAATAAAAAGCAGTTTCAGCAGAGTCAGGGTGGGAAATCTCCAATTAGCACCAATTAGCGAAGTTGCTTCCTACAGCGGAATTCTGGGGACATAAGAAAAAAAAATAATCTCCCAGAATGCCTGGTTGGAGCATTTATTTACCAGGTGATGGGACTCCCGAAGAATAACTTGATGAGGATTTGCGCCTGTGGGACTTGAATACAGATACTACTTGGAACTTGCCTGCTCGATTTGACTGGTCAATCATAGGCTGTACTATTCTTCTTCTGGCATTAATAAACCTGCAACAGAATACAAAGAATAGAAGTCCTTTCATCAGCTTGCTTCTGTGTTTTGAGAACACCTCTGCTTTAAAACTGACAGGATTTTAGCGTGGTGCGGCAACGTGTTTTGCTTCGCATTGCTTTTTTAACAGACTAGAATTTCACTTTAAAGGATTTTCCTCTAAGTTCTCAGAAATTGTAACCGGTAACACGCTTATCTTACTAGCTGGCTTAAAGCTGGATTTGCCAGAAGGCTTTGAACAAGTAAATGCGACGGAAAACTTGTGTTAAAAGACAATTGTTTCTTTAACTTCTTCGAGTGGCTCGGAACCTGGTTAAAGTTCGCAGGCTGGGAGACTTCCCCCCCCCCCACTTCCATCCTAGGGATCCAGCTACCCTTGCAGCTGGCCATAAATGAGGACCAGGCTTTGCCACTCCGTGCTTTCACAAGGTATCGTTAGGTCAGCAAAGCCATCAATTAGGCTGTCTGAAGTTTTATCACCAGCGCAGCAGCAATAAGTGCCGGCCCAGAAAGACTTCTGCTCTTCTGCAACTCCTGCAGTCGGAGCCTGTAAAGGCGGGGGTCGTTTGGAGGTCAGTGCCAGCTGGGGGCGACCTCTGCGGCGAGCGGGGACACCCCGCGCAAGGCGACCGCCCGCCCTAAGCTCAGGCACCTTTCAACTCGTTAGCAACCCCCAGCCGCAGGTACATGTGGTTAGTATTAGGCCCAAAATAACCTTTTTTTTTTATCTCAAGCCGGGGCGGTTGCCGAGGCTTTTGAGCGCTGGTAAAGGCAGTTAGTTGGCTGCGGAGCCTGGATTTAATTTTGCTGGTAATCCAAAAGTAAGTGCTTGCATATTTCTTATTAGCTTAATGCGCAGCGATCCACATCGGCACAAGCTAAGCCAAATTAATTTCCCTAAAATAATTTTAAAACTTGCCTATTGACAGAGTTTCTTTCAAAACAGGGCAATTTTCTATCACTCAGGAGCCACGCTTGTTTTTGTCCCCCCTCTGTGTTTGAGAACACTTTGGAGCCTTCGCGCAGGTTTTGTGTGCTATTTCACAGCTCAGGCTTTCGGCTGGTGACCCTTAAGGAGTGCTAATGAAGTCGAATACTAGTGTTTAATCCTCTTCAGAAATACTAACATGCCCATCATCCAAAACAGCCTCCAATAATTGCCATTGGGCCCGATCCAACGCCTAGCGCAGTCTTTCAGTCAGTTAACTGAAAACTAAGTTCATCTGCTCATTTAGTAAATTGCTCGCCTTTATATAGCATCAACTCCGCAAGGCCTTTTGTTGCGCATCCCTCCCTTCCTCCCACCCCCCGGTTAAATTCCTCTGCAGGTAATAAAAGACAGTGGCACACCTTCGATTGCATCTTCCACAATCACAGTCGTGGAAATGTCATTAGACAGATGCATAAATGCTACAAGTAACACTAAAGGGCTCTTTTGCATCTCTCTGTTTACATCCAAAAGACATTCTTTATTCTTTAGGAAAAGTATAATTCAGTTGTCAGAAATGTCATCCTGCCTCAGAATTAGTCACGACTTCAGGTATTAAAATAAAAACTCAGACGCAGTCGATGTACTTGTTTATTCCCTTCTGACTGTGGCACAGCGAAGGCATCTCCCACCCCAGTGCCGTGATTTCGAGGCGTGTTTCCGTCCTCAAAGACAAAGGTCCCCAATAGGACTTCGTTTGCTGAGCTACTTTCCAGCAACATTACCGCGCTGACCAAATGGAGCCTGACCTGAACCTCCTCCATCCAGCGCGCCTTTTATCAGCTAAAGTTAAGGCCAATAGAGATTAACAGGAAAGCCTGATAAGACTGTTTTCTCTTCTCCTATGAGCTTCTAATGGTGTATACAGATGGCAAGGTTTTAAAGAATGGAATGAACGCTTATTTAGGCCTGTAAAAAATCACAGACAACAGAAACATCCCCCCACATGCACACACTTTCCGTCTTACTAACCCCTTTTCTTCAATCAGGCCAGTCTTCAGGGAAACCAAATTGCTTTTTCGTTTTTTATTTAAACCCCAACCACTTTTATTATTTACATCTGGTGGTCCCCTTATTTATGTCCCTCTCCACTTCCCTGCACACACACCCGGGCTCACAGGGCTGCGAAGCATTATGGGCCTTGGCTCTCAGCAGGAGAACTCGACACTGTCTTCAAACAAATAATTAAGGGGAAGGTTAAAGGTTCACCCAGAGGTCATATCTTTGGATACTCCTCAGAAAGTTTACATTAGTAAGAAATGGGTGCCCTCTGAAGTGTTCTTTCAATGGGCTCGCACAACAAGGCAGAGCATTAAGAAAATTCTAAGTCCTGAAGGGTTTCAGGTGACAACTGCTTTACCTCTGTGAGCAGCAGATTGGAATACTCCACTCCAGTCTTACATACTCGACAGCCACCACAGAGTAAGCCTTTTGGGATGGGTGTTGAAAACCCAATCTTGCCCAGCCATTCACTTCCAAAAGAGCTTGGCCTTATTTTATTCCACTGACACGAATAAAGCCAGCCTTTCACTGTGAACTCTACATAGAGGCAATTCACTAGTTGTTTTGGAAATGAGAGTTAAAGCCCTAATAGTGAGTCCCCCAATCTTTGTTTCCCTACAGAAAAAAATGGCGATAAAAGTGATCACATTCGTCCAGTAAATCTTGAAAAAAATAGCGCTTGGGTTTGATTCCTGATTTCATTATCTCTCCATTTTTCTTTTGCACATGTGCATAACTGCAGGTGCAAATGATGTCCTCTAGACCAGCAACACTTTGTCTGAAGAGAAGATATACTGTCATATACTTCGAAAGATACAGGAGCACCGAGACTTTAGGCATCCAGATCATTTTGAAATTCCATTTCTACGGCTCCTCTGAAAAATCCTGTCCATAAACAGCATCAGTTACACCCACCAATGACTATGCCTGAAAAATTACATATGAAATTATTTCTATTTGCAAAATTGCAGGTGCAAAACAGACATACGTTTCAGGTGAAGCTAAAATTCAGATCCTAGTTTCATTAGCAGTAGCTACATCACATAATGCGTCAGCACAATTGGTAGACAAGGGCACAGAATGCAGTGTTTGCGGATTATTATTTATTCTTTATACTGCCCCATAAATATGCACAGTGCATAATAGAGACATAGAAACCATAGTCCCTGCCCCAGCCTTTACATTTTTGAGGGCTTTTTTTGTATCCCTCAGGGAGCCACCTCCAGGGCCAAAGTAAAACAAAATACAGCTTTTTGCACAGCACTTCAGTTCGTGCGTTGCAGAAACACTGTGATGTTATTTTGGCACAAATGTCTTCAAAAGGCATTAAGAGACAGGTGAAAAAAGAGAACACCAATGCCACTCTTTCCAGCATTATTTGGAATCCTATAAAAGAAGGATTCACAGCTCTGTTCCTGACACTAATTGCCTGCCTTGTTCATACCCTTCACCCAGAGGCCAAAGATTGAATGGCCTGAAAAGATGAGTAAAATCTATCAGCAAGACATGGAATTCTTTGTTACTCTTCTGTTAATAGTAATTCCTATTATTTGGACGATAGCAGCAGTTAGAGGACCCAATGAAGCTCAGTCTTACTCCACCCCACGCTGCACAAGCACACGGTCCAAGAGAACTCAGGGTCTGAACAGATTTCCAGGCAAAGCCTGGGGGAGAGGAGAGACGCCTTCTCTCTGTTTGCAAAGGGGAACAGAGACAGAAGGAGATTAAGTGACAAGGCCAAAGTCATACAAGAGATCTTTGGCAGATCCACACACCCAACATAGATTTCCTCAGTCCTCCTTCAGCACTCCTACAATCTGCTATCCATATGCTATCTTTCCTTTGTTCCCCCAGCTTAGCAGTCAGGCACACTGGCAGGGGACTGCAAAGGGAGCTCACATTGCCACCCTTTGCGCCTTACCTGCTGTGTAGATAAAGAGGGGTCATCAGCCTCCAGGGCTGTGAGGCGATACCTTCACAAACTCTACATTCATATGGTACCTGGTCCTCATTCCAGAATGATAAATGAGGTGTGTAATGTTGAGGAATACATGCCAGTGACATAGTAGGTTTAATGAAAATCTCAATTCTAGCATTTTGCAAACGACAGATTACTGACCTCGCTTATTCAAACACTAGTCATTTGAATCGAAAGAAGGTTGTTTGCATCTTGTATTTTTCTTAGTTGCTACCTAAAGCAGCCACATATATTTCCTATAGCCAGACACTGTCTTTCTCACACAAGTAGTTCTGGTAACTTTTGTGGGACAATTTATGAAAGCACAACGAACAAGATTAGGCTCAAGATGCACAACAATATGGACTTTCAAAAGAAGTAATTTCATTTTTATCTGCTTCCAGAAAAAAAAAACCACCACAGTAGAGCAGTAAAGGTATACTAGTGAATATGCAGTGTAGTCTGGTGATTTGGTAGCCCTAGTCCTAATTGGTTCCTACCATTGCTAATTAGCATGACAATATAATCTAAATATATGCATTTCATTGCATCTCTTCAAATAGAGCCTTGGTTTTCTTTGTCCAAAATAAACATGTATTCTGTATTTTATAGGAAGTCCTGCAATTAATCTTCTTTATATATTTATCATATTTTATCTCAAGTAATATCAAATGACATTAAACTCACATTTACATAATACAGTTTATTTTTATAACAAATAATGTTCAGATAAAATCACAGAGATATATTTCTGCAAAGTCCAAAAGTGAATAAAAAGCAAGTGGAGACCCCTTAGTCTGCTTGTTCAAGTCTGGCACATTCAAAAATAATTTTGTTATTGTTACCACTGTCTTTTTTATATATACTGCACATGTATTTCAAAACACTGTGACTACTTCATAACTGAATCTGTGTAAGGTTAGTTCTTGAAATGAACTGTTAGTGGCTCTACTGATTGGTAATCAGAATTAGAAACATCTCCAGCTTTACTCTATGGCTATCACAGAAAATTCACTTTAAGTGCATAGGGTCACAACAGGTCTTGTTTCAGGAGGATAAATTGCACGAAAGCTTAGGAAACTACAGTTCATCCCCAACTTGGGGTCTAATCTGAACTCAAGCAGAGAGTGGTATTTAACTCCAGTCACTTGTCTGTACGTCTAGTATCTTCTGTGAGATGAACTGGTGCGAAACTGAACCAGTCCCCCACAGCAGAGTAGACTGCTCCTTTTGAGACTGAGGAATGACATGGAGCCACCGTGTACAGTTCAAAACTTTTCAGTATCAGTCTTCAATCTGGACTTCCACTTAAAATATCCATCCCAGAAAATGAGGTGTTAAAATACTGCATTTATTTAACAAAGCAGCCGCTGCATAAATGGGTTCTCAATTCTTTATGTGAAAAACAGAGAAATAAACAAATTTGTGAGACGATTCCAAAATGAGTCCTCTAAAAGGTTTAATAACAAGGAAAGTTTTGCCTCAGTTTAGATTTTAGCCCAAGAAGACACTTCTGCACTTTTGCTTGAAAAGAACAGAGACACTGAATGAGCATTGTCACAGGCTTAGTCATAGAAATAATAAAAATAAAAGTAACAACTATAACTACAATAATGTAGGGTTAAAATTGTTTATTTTCTGTCATCTGAATGTAAAGCCTAATTTTCAAAATTTTTAGGTACCCAGAGGAACAGTCTAGCAAGATTTTTTCAAAAATCTGCCAAATCTAGATGAGAAGCTTGGCTCTTATTAAACCTAGGTGAATGGGAGCTGAGCTTGATGAATAAATGGGGTTTAAGCACCTGCTTCAGTGTTTTGCTGAGTAAGAGCCTAAGAATGCATTCTAAAAAATAATCCAAATGTTTTCACCTTGCATGGGAAAATAAATCTTTGCCTAAATGATATTTCAGTATTTTGGACTATGAACATGTCAGTGTTTAGCTCAAGCGTATATACTACACTGATCCCTTGTTGCCCAAGAATGCCCTAATTTGGAAGGGAAAATAACCAATGAAATATTATATCTAAGTCACAAAAAAATGTTTTCATAAGTAACCTAGAAAATCACTTCTTTCCCAGGATGAAAGAATCATTTCAGAAGTCTTGAGCAGATCAGAGCAGTCTGAAAGAATGCATTAGAAAAGACTAATTTGAAGAAACACTTTCAGCAATATAGCCCCCCCCGCCTTTACAGCAGTCTTTGTCTATCACCCAAACTTTTATCTAAGCAAGTAAAATCTAGTTATCTTTGTTTATTTAATTTCTCCCTCCAATATGTATTCTAAACTGACAGAATTAGGTTTAGGCGTCTTTCTGTACGTGTGCGCACAAAAATAGTTGAAAAAGCCCTTGTTTATGCTTCACTGAATCTATGCCACACCTGGTTACCAACTCTTATTTGCAGCATTCCTTATAAGAAATTTAAAAAGCTGAGTTAGTCACCTGGAAATGAGCCATCTAAACAAGGCTTCCCTAAGTCATGAATATTGAGAAATGGAGTCACTTACACAATTGGTTTTGAGAGGCAGAGGGAGGGACAGGCAGGTTCATTCCCTGACAAAACTTCACATAGTTTTGGACAGCCTTGTTAGAGAAGGGGGGTTATGGGCTGTTTAAACTGATTTTCTTAAGCTAATTTAGACATCTCACACCTGTCAAAGCTGTGATTCAGAGGACCTAAGTCAGGATCTGCGTTTGGTGGCGAGAAGGCTCCAGAAGATGACAGAAAGCAACTAAGCTGGGTGCCTGAGGCAGCCCGAGGCAGGCGCTAACTGTCCCGAAGACCTCTCACGCATCTTGGATGTTTATGTTGGAGCTCCTAAAAATACGTTATGCCACTCGGAGCATGCCCATCCCATAACTGTGAGACTCCCCTAAAAAAATCAGAAATTTAAACAGCGCTCTTCTCAGTGTTTACTTTGCGAGTTTTTCAGTCATTGCGCCACATTTTTAAACTGCTCTTCTCATCCGCAAAATCTAGAAACTTATTTGAAAAGATTCTCACGTAACCATTGTCTCCTGGAGCTGGGACCTCAAGTTAACATGAAATAACTTGAGCCTTGTGATAAAATCACGAGAATTGGCAAGACGGGCATCTATTCACCTCAGAGAAAATCCATCTCGTTAAACATGTAACTCTCGGTTACCAGGTTACCTCTTGGGAGTGCGGGGAAATGATTGGGCTCTGCCAAGGAAGGACCTGGAGCCTGTCACAGGGAGCACCTGCACTGCAGCACAAAGCTCCGGGAGCCACCCTGCCTTCGCTCCTGGAGCCACCCTGCCTTCGCTCCTGGAGCCGGGGCTTGTGCGCAGGGCCCCTTCCCTACAACGAAGGCAGACGTCCAGGCGGCCCCAGCCACAGTCGGGGCTCCCTGGTGCTCCCCACGGACCTGGAGGGCCCACGGCCACCTGGCTCCCCTGCCGGCCTGCGCCCCGCTGCCTCCATCGGCCTGGCCACCGGCCCAGGGCCGTGAGGGCCCAGCGCCAAGGCCAAAGCCCGCCTGCGCTTGGGGTCGGTAGCCAGTAATGCTGGCAACGGAAGAGCTGCCACTCCCTGCTGCAAAGCTGGGCTCGCCCCGAGTTTCAGCCTCCGGTGGCCCCAGGTGAGGCCTCCCGCTGTGCAGCAGGGCGCCATGAGGTGGGGCCAGAGCGCCGCTGCCGGTGCGGGGCCGGGGGTGCCGCAGGCCCCGGGGCAGGGCTGCCTCCCCTGCGCCCGGGGAGCCAGGCAGCGCGATGGGCGTGCGCGGGCTTTACTTGGTGCAACCGTGGGCATTGCGCTGCCCTGGGCAGCCAGCGCGCCCAGAAACCCCGCTGTGAAGAAGAGCGGTGGGAGGCCTGTACGGCTGTTAGCGTCAAGGTGGTGAGGGGCTCCCGCTCCGCGCCCGCGCGAGCCACGGGGTGGGCCCAGGTTTCCTCAGAAGCTCTCAGGAAACCTCAGCTTCAGTGGAGAAGTGTCATTCCTTATTCCCCCCGGGTTCCTGGCGGGTAACAAGCGCCTTCCAGTGCGTGCAGTCGCACCTGAAGCCACGTAACGCGCACCGGCGATGGCTGTTGCTCCTTCACGAGTGCCATCAGATTATTCATATACGGTTATTTATCATGCACCGTAAAAATGATCTTTTAAAGACACTTGAAAGGAAGGGAGGAGACAAACAGACGTACTTCCTTAGCTATTCATATCTTACAGATAAAATGCAAAGTCAATAGACATAAGCTGTAGTATATAACCTCATCCTGTACTTGATTTATTGCAGATGGGAATCAACTAGAAACTGAATCACTTTGAAATTTTTACTACTGACATTAAAATTCCAGGTTTGTATACATACGTCTTGTGGAGATGCTAAATACAATTTTAGCTAATTTGGCATGCGCTTTGATTGCTAGCACTTAGACATCCATGTTAAAGGTAGATAACAGATCTCCTGTAAAATCTTAAGTAACTCATGCATTTAAAGATGTGTTAATTTGTCATCTTAAACTCATAGGAAAAGATTTTCAAAACTAATGAGGATCCAGCAGTCTCGAAAACACAATCGGCTTTTCTAGCTTCTTATGTAGGAGTTGAGGGGCCTCATTTTAGGTAACTTTTTTTTTTAAAAAAACTGTAGTTTTCACATGGAAGTATTTTACACATCTTTTTAACAGTTTCATATTAAATTTTTTACCCAATTCTAAAATAACCCGAAAAGGAGAGTTGTCAACAAATTTAACATCTGTTTAACTTCCCTGATCAAATTAGATTAAGGCACTAATTCTCCTTCTTACTTTTCAGTGGAAACTACCTAAGTAGCAACTTGCCAAAAATGCATGAAGGTGTTTAGCAATTATGTACTGGGTATGTTTGAAGAGATCAAGGTGCACTCACATGTCCTGTGCTATGGATATCTCTGATTAGCCTGTCATCTACTCTGAAGAAGATGTAGCCCAACTCTCCTATACTATGTAACAGGCCAGCTGCTAGCTGTCTGTCAAGCACCTAAAGTGGACAAGTAGTCCAGGAGCAAAAATGTCACTCCTTTGATCTGGCAAGGAGCAGCTGCTGATTTATAGAGTAGGACTTTGTTCTTCCGTTCTATTTTACTTTCTTTCCTAAGGCAGAACCACAAAATCCAGCAGAAAAAAAAAAAGTGCCGTTCTCTGCAACATCAACAAGCTCTGACAACTGCAACAGGGTTTTTCTTGGCCCTAACAAAGCTCTCAGGCATCTCCTTTGACGCTCACCTTTTTTTTTTTTTCCTTCTTCTTTTTGCAATGCGGTAGTTATTGTTTAATTCAGCTTCTGTAAATGGAATGGACTGTGGCCAGCAAGCCTGGGGCATAAACACACCTGTATGAAAGAAGCCTTATTGTAGCAACCATCTACAACCAACCTGCACATGCACTACCAGTTCGTGAGTTCAGAAGGAATGTTCCATTTTCCCTGACAGTAAATTTTGCCTTAAGATAACAATTTTTTTGTACCCACTGTCCTGTCTTGACCATGAAGCTTGTACACTTTTTCATTGTTATTAAAATCTGAAGGAAAAAAATATGTGTTTTTCTACCTGTCAACCAGCGGACCTCAGGAAATTGGATCTGAAGAGCCCACTTTAAAAAAACCACAGCCAAAATATATTTATAGAAACACACTGCTGAAAGTTTGAGAACTACTGATCCTAAAGACGCCTGTTCTGTTTCAGCGATGCAGTCGCAGCCACCTCCAGCTTATACTGTTACAGATTCTCTTAAGAAAAAGCATTTTACAAAACAAGTGCTTAGTAAGAAATAGCATTTGATGCAACCAACCAGACCGCGGCACTGCCCGCCGAGGGTCAGTGCTCCATTCAGTTCTCTTAGACTCAGAAGGTGCTGAGCAGATTCTGTGAGGTGATCAGTCACTACATGGGCTGTTAAACTCCTGCCTCACCCATTGGGATAGTGAGGGAGTTTTCCTTTATTTCCTTTCTGATCTGTTTTCAGGTTTATTAGCTAAAAAAACAAATCTACAGGCCACAAGAAAAGGCTGCAGTATAACACTGCTGAGCAGGAGAGGAGTGTCTTGCGTGTTTATGGATGGGTAAGGGAACCACACAGCAAACTGTGTATTTGACCCTGGTATGTGTCTACACACATGCTGTGTTCACACTTCTTTATACTGTAACTTTAAAATCAGACAAAAAGGATTACAAAAACAAAGATGGGATGAGGTGAGGGTGGTGGGGGCAACATCATGACTACAAGATCTTTTGCATATATGTTAGCTTGTGGAAATAAATAAGAACTATTACAGCCAGGGCCCTAAGGGAGGCAGGAAAATGATGATGTACAGGATAGTATAAAATGATATATTAAAAACTGTGCTGTCAGTGGAACAATAGAATATTAAGCAAAAGTCCATAATAATTGGCAGATATTTAGCTGTAGACATCTTTCTCTGGTTGGTGGGTACTAAAGTATACGTGAGAGGAAAGAGAACTAGTTAGGCAATTAGAAGTAATGGGCATAAATAATACAGTATGTATAAATACATCCCTCCCTCTCCCATGTTACAGCTCTTATCCAGATACACCTAATCACCTCTCAGTAAGTCATACCTTCATGTTGGTATCCCTTGCGTTTTGCTCTTTGCACTGTCTGGTTACTGGAGATTCTGGTTATGTAAATCTTCTTTCTCTCTCTCTGTAGATGCAGAATCCTGTTCATTTTTTCCCTTTAATTATTCCAATACCGGTGGCAAGACTTTATCAAACCAGAGGGTCTAATGGCTTAGTAGCTAAAGATGTGTCAACACCACAGACGCCATGAGACTGCAGCCTACCGTGTTATGGAATACATGCTCCACAGTGACTGCAGGTATTAGCAGCGCAAGTGTGGGACAGCTGTATTATTTAGGTGTGCTAAAACGAAGAGGTAATTATACAGATCTTCCCAGTGTCATACTGGTGAAGCTTTTACTCTGTCTCATCCCATTTTCTGTTCTCTGTATCCCACAGGAATCAGGGAAAATGCTCTAAAAACATTTTTGAGAGTTTGTTAGTATATGAATGCATTTCATGTATCCTTGTCTTAGTTTCTGTAAGCCAAGAATCTGGTTTGGAATCATGGAATGGAAAAATTAAAACACCTCTGTGGAGCTGTTTCCTCAGCCTATCGCTCCATGTCCCAGGCTCCCATACTTTCTGACCAGTGCTTCATCTCCCCCAGGGCTCAGCTCTTGCTCCCCAGCCTACCTTGCTGGCTCACCAGAGATAATTGCCAAGTACAGCTGGCAAGTCAGTGATAAAGCTTGCTGGTGCTCCGCAGGGGTCCTAGACGGCCAGATACACTATGATTGAGGACATATATGTGAATGTCACACCATTTCTTTTCTGTCTGCTGTTTTCATTCTTCTGAACAGCTAAGGACTGAAACTGGGAAGATTTGCACTTTCTGAAGCACTTGAAAGGTTGGGTTCCCCTGATTTCAGTGCTCAGCTGGCTTATGGGCAGAGCAGAGCATTGGAAGAGCCTGTGCTCAAGTGCACCACGTTTCAGTTGTTGTTGGCTTCCCCAGCTAAAGAGGGGGCTATTAATGTATTTTTCTTTCTTCTGTTAAAGGACAGGTACCTGCAGAAGTCTTTCTTAATGTAGTCACTGCCACTTAAATATCTCATGTGAAAGTTAAATCATACTACAAAAAGAAACTTGAAACGGAGCACATATTTCTTCAATGAAAACTGGCCAGTTCTGTAATGTGTTCCACTATCCCATATTTTGCATACAATTGAGATATCTGTTATGAAATTAAACCCAATCTATATAACCTATCTAATATTTATCTTTCTTTATGAGAGCAGTTTGGAAACTCTGTGTGTGATCTTACATAATTTTAATAACTGGTTGCTGATAGATTTCAATAGTAACTCCGACTGTTCTGACTGGTAGGGTGTTGAGGCTTAATTTTCAGGAGAATTTCACTAATTATTCCTGCACTGCGTAGGGGTGAAGGCATCTAAGAATATGTGTATAAACCTGCATTTGAGCCCACAAAACTGGTAATTGCAGGGCCATATCCAACAATGCTGATCACTTCAGCCTGGTCTAATAAAGCACTCAGACGTATAAGGAAAATTTTCAAAATGTCCAAGTTCTATTATCAAAATCATCATAGGCCCTGTAAAGCTAATCCTAATGTTCAGTGAAATTCTGAGTTAGAAGGCAATATTAGCAAAGGAATGTTGACACTAGTGCCTAAACTGTACGTGATCTGCTCCCAAGGAATTCCTGTCTCTGGTTAGATGTTCCAGGAATCACCAGAAGGTGGACTTAGATACCTAACTACATTTTTTTGGTTTGTTGTTTTTTTTTTTTTAAAAAAGCCTTCACTTAACACTGAAAGTGCCTAAATTCTTTAGGCCTGTAGATTTCTACTTTTTAGCATCCCATCCCATCAACATTTTTGCTGCTGTGTATCTGCGTATCCTAACAGTGAGTTACTTTCTGCCATAACCATGCTCTGAGTTAGAGGAAGACACTTATGTCCAGTCAGGATTCCTATGGATTCTTTTAGTGAGACAGACATCTTAGGACAGGTCTGTTCTTTCTTATAACAACACAGATAAAGATCTCTTTCCTTTATAGCTGACACCATAATTATTTGACTATTTATCTGGAAAGAAGAAGATCAAGTTTTGCCTCCCTATCTTGCTTGATTTGGAACAAAACTTGAGCATAGGTCCGTCACATCCTAAAAGAATATCTGAATCAGCCAGGTATTCAGTACAGTGAACAAAGGCCTTTCAGTTCTCATTCTGAAGTTGTTACACCTGAAGTAAGTAATTATACAGTCATAATTAACCAGCACTTAACTCTCACACATCTGAAGTTGGAGCCCTAACCAAGAGGCTGTACAGTCAAGCCCTTGTTCTAACTTAATTTTGTTCTACAGACTAGTCGTTAACATACACAACAGAACTGGCAGTCAGGAGAACAAGAAAGGCACGATAGTGAAGAAGAGTAAAGATGGAGCATTATGTTCAATAGCCCATTGATTGGGAAACTCAACTCACTTGGAACAGTTAAGACATTGATTTAAATCAAGATGAAGAGAAGACCTGCAAACATATATCCTATTTAACAAGTGAATTTTCTAGCCAATGAGCCATTGAGTATAGCACTCCCTTTACCCTATTTCCCTCCTTTGTGTAAAGCTTGGTATGAGTGATGTATGACAAGAACTTTGGCTGGATTTGGCCCCTGGGGAGATACACTGAGGCAAGGCTGATTTTGTGTTACAAGTTGTGTGTCACTCTGGAACACGTTACTGTCTATTTATCACCATATATGTACTTGTGTTCCTACTCCTCTGTCCTGGAGGTCCTTTCTATATAAAATAACCATGGACAAGGCAATATCTTACTTTTCAGTACTGCTAGGGTTACAGTTCCAAGTTTCTCGGTTATATCCCATTCTAAGCAGTTTTGTGCGTGCTCACCATTGGAAACACGTACATGTGGACCAAAAGATTTTAGGCATATCGGGACTGGGCAGCAGCTAGGTGATGATGCTGGAAAATTCAGTGATGGCTAAAGATAAAGATTAGCTTAAACTAAAGATTGCAGGGTTTGTGCTTGACACTCATATGCAGCTCAAATGATATACATATCTAACAGATACATACATATTCATGAGGAAATATTTTGTAAAATATGCTACACAGATCTTTCGTTGTGGCTTAATTGGTTTATAAGCCAATATTATAATAATGCTTTCATAAGAAGTTCAAGCCAAGTTTAGAACATCTTTAAAGAACCTTTGAAAGAAACACAAAATTTAAGGTCAATGGAAACATTATGTAAAACAAAAAAAGCCTGTGAAAAGAGAAAAAAATGCCCCAAATCCACAGGCAGCATCTTCAAGTGAAGTAGTTCAGCATTGTGCTTGTGTGCGTAAGAATTTTAAAATAAACTTGATAATAAATTAACTATAAATACAATAAAATAAACTTTTTCATTCTAATTCAGTGTTCAAACTGAAGAAAACATAGGAAGATAAATCAATAGTTAGAAGAGGGAAAGTTATTCTTTGGTTTTCACTTTGAAGTATTAAAATTATCAATGATGTGTACATTCCTGGGAACAACACACATTTTTAATTTGATAGTGAAAATCCTGTAATAGTTAACTATTTTAGAAATCAAATATGCCTTTATACATGTAAACTTTTAAACTTGCATCCATGTAAAACAGAATAATAAAAGCAACAAATGCAGACACCCATTCAGAGGAACTAGTAAAGGAGAGTTAGTTTCCATTTCCTTTTCTTGATTTTTCCCCAGTTCTTATATTCAGTCTTTCCAATGTGACTATATTATCATCCACAAAATTTTTAGCATCATCGTAATCATAAAATATATACTTTATATCTTTATAAATCACATGAGGCTTAGCAGACCCTAGCAATGCCACATCTGCTTTAATCCTAGTAAATTCTAGCCTAAGACAGCATAGCCTGTGGTGTCTCACCTGAGTTCTCTGAGACATTTCTGGAAATGCATTAGCTCTGTGAGTCAGTGAAATAAAAACAGACAAATATAGTGGTCAATAGCCAAAGAAAAATTTAGCAGTCTAAATGGGTTTTGACAGAAGCCTGAGTTGAAAAATCCAGCTGTATTTTATGCATGTGCCTTAACCACCAATCAGTTCTGCTGAGATGAGTGGTCCTATTAGCTGCCTAATTTTTGATGCTTGATAAACGTGTTCACAGTCAAAAAAAATCATGTATCTAGAGGACTGGTCTTCCTTTGGTCCAAGAAACTAGGGTCTACAAAACAACAAATATGAAAACATCATAATGTAAAATTCCACATCCTAATTTGAAACAAAAATCTCACAGTTCCAAGTACCTCATTGCTAGGACAAATTTGATGCAAAGATGGGCAGCTAAGATGGGTGCCTACACTTCATTTTCAGGTGTACTAAACACAGGTAAAGAATTGGTAAGTGAAAATTTTTGTGGGCATGTTTTGCATCTGGACCAAAAAACCTCGTTTCTTCCTTCTGCCGAATTTATCCCAAGTGCTACCTAGATCATGCTCTGGTTTTCCAATATAGCACAGTTCTATAATAACTGCTTAAGCATGCCATACAGTATTAATCTTCCTCACGAACTCAGTCCTGAACCAGTTTCCATGGAGAGAAATTAAGAGGTATGTACAGGCAAAGGAGAAAATATATGGCTAGCCAATGATACAGAAAGGCTCTTTAGATGGGAGCTATGGTAGAGAGGAAGGATTTTTCAACTAAGATTGCAGAACTGAGGGGAGGGCAGCATTAGACAGAGAGTAGAGAGAGGACTATGAAAAAAGAGACATCTATGTTGAAGTACGTTATGACATTGTTTTAAAAAAGACAATTTTGAAATTGATCCAGAAAAGGATGGTGGAAGGCTGCTGAAGTGACTGAAGTAAGAGGTGATTTTGATGTGTATGTGAGAAGGAACCATCAGCATTTGACACATTGGAGGGGATGAAGAACTGGGACTTAGAGTTCTGAGAGAAGGGGACTACAATAGGCAAGGTGAGAAGAGATGAAGGCAGAAGCAAAAGAGACATATTATTGAAGTGGAAATAGGAAGAGTTGCGGACACTGGAGGTGTAAAAGAAAGAGCAACACTAGGAAATGCATGTGGATTTTGGGGAGTGAGAATAAATGTGTGAGGAGTCCTAGAGGAGTAAAGAGGAGTAAGACTTGTATTTAAGAATGTCTGAGAGAGTAATGTTGCTCTGGCTTCACTGTCAATTTTGTTCGCCAGGTTATAAACCCATCTATATAAAATGATACTATCTAAAACATGAACTTCTTTTAAACAATGCTCTGTTTATTGTAATAGTTTGTTAGCTAAGCAATCTCTGCAGTAGCTGCAGCTGTGGCTTGTTCCATCTCATCAGTAATTTTAACTCTCTTACAGTCATTAGTGTGAAGCTTTTCACAGTATTTTAAAATGACAAATATACTTTCCTCCCAGTTCTTGAGTTCCATTTTGCTTGAATGGACTATGCATCCTTTAACATCTAAATAATTTGCCTTGATAATCATCACAACATAGCTACACTGTAGAATAGAAAATGTGAATATGGTTCTGATAAAGCTCTGCAATGTTTATTTGAAAAAACCCAAACCACAGGTTTGAACAGTTTATGATTATCTATACTCAGTATCTTTCTCCATAATATAGTCCAAAGATCCAAGTCCTGAAATAGTGTGCATCTGTGTGAGAGGGTGGCCACTACATCTCATGAATTGTTTAATCCTCACTGTTTGTTGTGTGCAGAGCACCGAGTACGCTTTTACTTATGACTGCTTTAAACAGTGCCTGCCTGCCCTATGACTTTCCAAAAGACCCCAGGACGAGGTTAGCACGATAAAGAGCTTGATTTCTCTAAGCAACAGTCATTCAGACTGACAGCACCCATTCATTTACTGGAGATTAAATGAAAAATATAAAAAAAGAAAAAAAAAGACTCAACTGTTGGACTTACTGACTCCTGAAAGGGCAGCTACACTATCATTACCACCAAGTGCATACAACCTGAGCTTGATGTTGTCCTACTTAAAATTACTATTTGCTGTGAAGGGTTGGCAAAGCAAGTTATAAAATGATGGGGTAAAAGTAAGAGACACCCCATTAAAAGCTTTTCTTTTCCTTTAAATGAGAGTGAACATAGTAGGACTCTTTGAGTTTGACCCACTTACTACCTTTGTATATTCGTCTTTATTAACATCTATTAACTGATTAGATTTCCCTTAGAAGCAGTTGTGCATTGTTAGATAATTGTATCTTTGTGGCTTCTTATTGGGGAAAGGTATCACATCCAAACACTTAAGTTAGATAAAACCAGATGGATGTATCTGTCTGTCCATCCGTCTGTCCATCCATCTGTCCACTCAAGACACCTTTGGCTATTTGTAGAGAATTTAAAGCAGTGGTGCAAGTCATAGACAAAAGGGGCATTTTTTAAGAAGGAAAATACACTTAATTAAATAGATGTCAAAATTATTTTATTGTCAACATCCACAATATCCATGATACAGTGATGTTGTGTAATCGTTCCTATGGAATCCTAGTTCTCAGAACCGTAATGAGTTGCTATTAGAAAAAGCAGGGACATATTATTAGTATCCCCACAGAGATATCTTCTAAATTATTTATACTTGCAACACTTTCACATAATGGCAGTTTTAAACTCAAGCAAACAAAGCAAACCACACAATAAAGAGAGGGGAAGAGAATTGTACAGAAACCCTTTCTGAATGCATGTAGTTAGAAAGGCGAGTCAAACAAACTAATCAGATTTTGTTTCCTATTCAAATCCTCCTGAGCTTTGCAATAGACAGCATCAAAGCTTTTTGGAGTTGTGTCACCTTGATAAAGGATTGAACGGCACTGTATCTGTTTTATCTTTCACATCTAAAATGTAAAGGAATGCAACTTTATTTGTCTGGTGCAAGTTTGCTTATTGTCTTTGAAATTCCACAGCGGACCCTCCACAAAAAGCTTAGCTATCAGAAGGGTGCAAATACCACCAGAGCCTTGTGTTACTCTTATGTTCATCCCCTAGGCTATGGTGCTAGGTTTGCACAGGAGTTGGGGGGACAGCGGGGAGGATTGTTGTTTTTATACAAACTTAGCGTTGTGAATTACTGATTCCGCTTTCCACACTTGCTCTAATAATACACAGTGTAATGGTTAACACTTTAGGAGTCAACACTTTTCAGAAAAATTGAGATGGGATGTCTTTTTTAGAAAAAACCCATCTTCAGCCAAACTCAAGTATGCTCAGTGCAGAGAGGACTTGGGTGAAATTGAAGAGAAAATAGTTCAGACTGAAGGCTCTAACAGTCTCCTTCTGGTCTTACACTGTTTGCATTTATGAACATATAAAGATCAACCTGTTCATTTTCCATTAACCAATCTATGAAGTTTTGTCTTAACCATCAAAACAAATTCCAGCTGATATCACTGTCTTATTAACGTACTGAGTAGCTAAATTTGGTTACTTTAAAATCAGATTTCTACCCCACAAAAAGGAAGAAAAAAACATACGGCATGTTTTTTCCCCCTGTAAAAGGAGTATGTAGCTACATATTCTCAGCTTTTTGTCAGTCACAATACAAACACGTTTTAAAAGTATCCAGTTATTCTGAGTGCCTCTTTTTCTGGGCATTTGGATTAAGGTCCCTAAAATAAACACACAATGAAAATGATGGCCTTCTTTTTAAGCAAAATGACCCTTACATGTACTAAAAACCTTATGTGCCTTATGCTACTTCGGTTGCACACCAGCACCCTCATTGATTACCCTGGAGTTACATTAGTTTAAAATTGGAGTAGCTGCGTAGTGGATCAGGTCCTATAGTCAGACATATGTTTTCCACTAGATAATGGCTACTTATATATTTATGAATTTTAAAATGCTTTTCAATTCAACTATCATTGTTACTATGTGCAGGAAGTAAAGAAGTAAATTGCAACCAAGCTTTCAGGGGTTTATTCCCTCATGAAGCACTTGTATTGCTAGTGTCAGGGGAGGGCAACTGTATAGTGCCCTCTACATAATAAATGACACTGTTGAATATTCTTAAAGTAATGTCTGTGTGCGTGTGGTTTTAGGGACAGAGCTGTTATCTGTTGGGTTTTACATTCCTAAATACTATGCCATCGTTTCTTTAACCCAGCTTCACGGAAAGTTTCAAGGAGGTTTAAAATAATTGGTACTCAGATCTATTCTTTCCTGATCACCCATAGAAACAGTGAGTGCTCACAGGGCGATAAACAGCTTTCAGGCAAACGCGTAACTCCAGTGTCAATTGGAGTTATGTGCAGACACTCAGAGCAGAAATAGTATATGAGTCTCCGTTCCCAAACATGACAGTCATAATAAACCTTAACCTCGACATTCCCTGCCTTCCTCAACCACAGCTAAAAATGCTACACACATTTATAGCATCTAATGAACCAGACATTAAAAGGAAACCACAGATCTATACCAATAGATTATCAGGAAGAGAAGTGTGAAGTGAATACTTGCCCATTGTAGTATCATGGCAGTTACAAAGAGGAAAGACCTAATACATCATCATCGTCATCCTTCAGTAAGAGGAGGGGATAATCTACCAATGGAGGTCCCACCAGCTACTAAAATAACAACTTGTAAACTGGATAGTGCAAACATACAATGCAAAATCCTAGGGGACAGAAACTCAGACTCATCATGGTGAACCTGGAAAGAGAATGATGGATGCTTATTTTACTCTTCTTTGGTGGTAACACAAAGGAAGGACAGACTATGGATTGAAGTAGCGGTTTGGGTTTGAGTGAATTGTCTGGTTTCTGAATCTGTCATGTATTCTCTTTATTAACATGTATAAACCAATTAATTGTAGGTGGTGACTCTGATTATGAAAAGAAGTGAGAGGGTATAAGACTTGCTCTTTCAGAAGCAAGTAAGTAAAGAAAGAGTAGGAGTGAGTGGAGTTTAGAACTGACTCCTTTTCCACCCACACCTCCTTCAAGCCAGGGAAACAACTAGCACTATATAGCAACCTATAGTAGATAGTGGTCAGTAATGAACACATATCATCATAATGAGCAAGGGCAAGGTGAGCAACTCTGCTTTTGCTATGCCTCAGAGACATATTCCATGCTATTCCTACAGTTTTACTAATAATCAAGTCCTTAGTCTACCCGATGCTCAGTTTCCAGTCGGTTAGTGATATTAATAATTATTTCTTCCCCATCTCACCTCTCATTTTCCTTATGTGGTCATGATACATTTTCAATAGTTTTTGAGACAATTTGACAATGAAGGGCACAAAAATATCTAGATACTGATATATCCATGCCTCTGCATTGCACAGGATTTACCTTCCTCTGATTGAAATTCTGATGATGGCTGAGGGCCTGATTGCACTAGCTACAATTACTACAGTCTGGTTTACAATTTGTTCTGCAACTGTTATTCACATGTAACTTTTCAGAAGTCTTTCTAAGATTATTTTTTTTTTATGTGGGATAATTAGCCCGATATTTAAGAATTCTAATCTCATATAAATGCTCAATCAAAGCACATATTTTCCTGTGAGCTAAAAATGCGTGGATTTCAGTTTTGATTCTCAAAAGAATGTTATTGTTCCTGCAGGACGTGCAATGGAACATAAAAGAGCACTTTACCTCACCATTTGAATTGGATGAATCTTTTTCTTCTTCTCTTTTTTCTTTATTTTTTCAGTGTTTGATTGATTATTGTTGTCTAGGGGTTTTTTTTCTTATCATCTTTATCTTCTTTTCCTGTAAGTGTGGATTTACTGCTTTTGGAAAATCTACAAAGAGTATGTTGTCCTCATTCTGTGCTTTTGATTTCATATATTTAATTTCTAAATAAAAAATAGACATTTTCAATTTCAGGACCTATTCAGTTAGCAGTCTTTCTTAAGGGACTCCCAAAGAGGATGCCAATTAATTCTGACTGTATGATGTGTATTCCAAGACCCACCAATTCACCTCTCACAAGCCACAAAACAAATGCTGGTAATTGACTTTTGGCAAGTACTGATATGAACTGGACTAGAACTCAGGGCTGGAATTGCAAATGTTTTTGTATAGTAAATACTTCCTTATGCATAAGATAAACACTGTACCAAAGTGGTAGACAGACAAATTACTATGTCCTCATGACTCTCTAGGTTAACGCCTCCCTCAGAAAAGGGGGAGGAAAGAGAAGGATTAAAAAAAAAAATCCTAATAAAGAATCTCTTATCTTTGCAGAGAGCAAGAAGAAATCCAACCCAGCAATCAGAAAGAAGAGAAAGAATCAACCACTGAAAGTGGGAGAGCACAACATACAGATAAAGGAGGAACTTACTGTACTTCTACAGCGTGCACAGAAAAGTGGGACACCTGAAGTGTTTGGTTGTTTTTTGAATACATTTGTGGGCAAACCCGCATTTTGTGTTGAGGAAGCACAACTTAAACCAGAGAACAGTAAAATGTGGTATCTTCACTATCATGTTTGAATCAGAGTTATCAGAGCCCTGGGTTTGAAAAAGAGAAGAATGTTGATGCAGACTTCAGAAACTGTGGCAGCAGGCAAAACAACTGTTTTTATCTGCTTATGATGAGGAAATACGTACGCTTCTGTGCATTTTGGTTCACCTCAGCTCTATTTAGTTCTAATCCAGGCCTATTTTCATGGATTTCTTTTAAATACATTTCCTATTAAGCAAATAAACTTTAAATTCTTCATAACAGGTGGCTCATATGGAAACAGATCCCATCAGCTGTCTGATGAAGTGAACACCATGGAGGGGAATAGCAAAGTCAATCCACTTTGGCTTCCAGTGAAAGAAGCAACCTGCCAGAGGCCAACGAAAGAACAAAGAGGTGAAAGTGAGCTGAAGTGTCAGGATCCAGCTGTTTTTAGGGACACAGTTCTAGGCCTATCGCAGGAATAGTACGTCTGATTTTCCCTGGTTTTGCATTATGTAAAGTCTCTCAACATCTACAAAGTTTCTCTTCCTTTACTTTGGGACAAACAGGAGTGTCATCAGACCAATATCTCCCAAAATTTTATATGATATTTTTCAGGATGTAAATTGCAGGCCTAGTCATTACTGGGCCCTGGAGGAAAGATGTAAGTAGTAAACATCAATGCATCCATTTTCTTTTTCCTTTAAAGAAAACGATTTTATATATTTGGAGATTATAAGTAAACAAGTTGGTTAAAACAATCATTATTTCATTGCTATGCCATTTTCCTTAACCTGGAGATTCATTGCAGAAGTGAAGCATGGAGGCTAAAGCACCTTCTGATTTATTTGACCCTGATGTTATTTGCTTGTTTTACAGTGGATGGAGATAAGAATCTCGGTGCCCTTTTCTGACCATGCCAATGCAGGCAAAGAGAACTGTGTTTCCACTGGTACAATTCATGTTTCAGGTAGCTTGCATCCCCTTAAAAGACTGTTTTTTGGAAGTAAGTTGCTGTGCAAAGTCAGGGTCAGAGTAGACTATTAGTGACCAAGCATCACAAAACCATGAGTAGGGGCACTGCTGGAGGAGACTCTGTGGGAATAAGTATCGTTTCCATGGTGGTATACCCTGCATTACTACCGTACCACAGTTCATTTAAATTGGTAAACGGTAAAGTCACCAAATACACTGGAGACAATTCAGATACTCCGAATTTACTGGAGTATACAGTCAAAAAATCTGTGCCCTGAGGTCAACATAAAATACCTATATCAGGTACATGTTTTGTAGTATGGCTTACAGATGTCTCTGTAATTTCACATGCTGGTGAAGAGTAATTGAGGACTGTAACACTGCTGTGGTTTTACAGGTGTTACTGCAGGTATCTGCAGTCATCTGCTATTCTTTCCATGTCACGACACATGAAGAAAGGAAGAGATGAACAGAAACTGCTACAGTCCTTCCACTTGGCAACAAGGGTCCTCTCCTTCCCAGTTTTCAGGAAACTCTGACATATCTCTATGTATTGTCCTGTAAATGCTTTTTGAGTAACTTACTGCAAGTGCTGTTTGAGGACTGATTCAAAATTCAAAATTGAAATCTGTGGAAAAACTCCAACTCACTTCAACAGGCTTTGAAACAGGAACATGGACAATCTGAAGGAGAGACTAAAGGAATTAAACTACTTTGAAAATCTGCCAGACCCCAACGACTGCCTCACTTACATTAACTACATAGTGCCCCAAAGTGACTTTCTGGGAAAGTCAGAGAATGAAGCAGCACAGCGCATTTATATTTAGGAGAAAAAGATTTTTTTTTAAAATGTTTTTATGGTATTTTAATGCTTTTCTACCTAACATATTTTGATGCTACTTTTATGTATTTTTATCTTGCTCTATAATATGTTGTCACATAACACAAAAATATATCAGTACACAATTCCAAAAAACAGCTTTTGCAGTTTTTCTCCAGCTTACCTTTATTACTTCAGTGTTTAATTAATGTTTTAACACCTCTGTGGAAGCACACAGCTCCATCTCAGTGTTACAGCCTGGTAACTGTACACTGTTCACATGGTGAATTCACTTGCTGACTTCACTGCTAATACTTATTGTCAGAGAGGCTGTGCATACTATTATAACCTTGTCAGGTGATTGAATAATTTAGGGGACAGATTTCCAAAGCTATCCATGTACCTAAAACAGACATGTGCTTTGTGGTGTTTATAAAAGCATGTGAGGGCCATTTGAAATCAACCCACTTGGATGCTGTCCACAGTGAGCTTCGCATCTCAGCTGGATCTTCTAGGAGCTGCTGTATTATGACTAACAAGTCTACAAATTAGGTGTCCTGGACTAGTTCTCAGAAAAAGGAAAACCAGAAATTTCTGAGTAAAGTTGTAGGAAATATTTGCAGTGCACATAGTCACAAAAACTTATATAATACTGGGTTTCAGCAGAAAAAATAAACCTCAGCCCAGGTTCATAGGGTGACTCTGCACTCATCTTTAATTTTGCATTACCATAATATCATATTTCAAAACTGAAGGAAATGTTATAGCCAAACTCATGCTCAAACCACAGCATTGCTTCTGGGTTTGTCTGTTTTTTGGAGAGAAACAAAATTTTACATTTAAGTGGGAGATTTGACGTGTAAAAATAAACATTAAGTCGTGTGGCTGAGGAGTAAAGCTCCTCCTCAGAACTACTTTTATGCAAACACGACCCCCCAGAACCTCGATGTGCCAAAGACTGTTGAGACTTGCTCTCCCTGATTTAGCAGTTTACTTAAGCGTGCGCCTGTCTATAAGCACATGGATAACTTCATTAACATGACTGAGAGTCAGGCAGGTGCTATGACAGCCTAATGGAGTTAGGCCTCATCTGAAGAATGGGTTCTGAGAGTGTTTGTTCCTGAACAAGTCAGCCAACAGTCATCTCGGGTTTTTTACTGATCAAACTATTTTGTCCTTTGTATCGGTGGCCTTTGATTAAACTTAGCAATGGGATACTCAGCAAGAGTGAAAATTTTTGGTTCTAAATAAAATTATTTTAGCTCATTATAATTAAGGCCATAGACATTCATCATGAATTTTATAAAAAAAAATTGAACTAATGATTCACCTCAGGAAAAGCACCCAAGGTATCTGTGAGGAGGATGACATCTACTTTTCATCCAGAAAGAGAGTGAAGTCTGAGAAATAAGGGATCAGAAGTAAAACTAAATGTACAAGAAGCGACTGAGAAAAGGCTTTATCTGGAACCAAATCACTGGCTTTTTCCTGAGTTTACCTCCTTCATCTGAGTAATGATCTGAAGGGATCATCAGCAGGACTCATCTTTCCCTCCAGAAAGAAATATTATTCTCTTGTGTAGAAATGAACTCTGAACTACTGTGCCTTCGTTTCTCTCCTCCTTTCATAGCTCCCATTGACTAAACTATTGGGCTTTAGTAGACACTGAAAAGTTAAAGTTGGGAGAAAGAAAGACATAATGGAAAACATAAATGGACAGACCTCACCACATTCAAGACCTTCACAAAAGAGTACAGTGTTAAGGAAGTTCCACGTGGTTGTAACGTTAATATAAAAAATCCTGATTTCTTTTTGAATATATAAAACAGAAATATTCCCAGTGTCTTCCAAAGCACGTAATGGCTGGCTTACAGGACACTGTGCCCATCAACATAAAATATATGCATTTTTGAAATGTAGTGTTGTTTTTAATTTTTTTTTTCCATATAAAATGGCATATTCTTCTTACACAGAGAAAATAGTCTTTATTAAACTTGCAGGCTTACAAATGAACAAGGCCAGACAATGTAAAGAGCTGTAGAAACTTTTCTGGACGTTGATTTATGTTGAAACAAGCAAGTGAAATTTGGTATATTCTATGTTGTCTGATAAAAGATGGTGTATAAAAAACCCTTCAAAATGCAACATTTGGAAAACCACAATGAAAAATGAATTTTTAATAGGGCTTGCCTCAGCAATAGTCTTGGCCAAGAAGAGATTTTTACTATCCAAGTGCAATATGGAATTTTGACTTGAGAAACTCTGTATGGACTGTATTTTACATCAGTCATTGAATTTAGGTGAAGAAAAAGAAATAATTTATAGAGCCAGGAGAAAACAAAGAATGATTGCAATCTATTTAAGGCACCAAGCACATTCTAGACTATAATTTTCTTGATTCTACATAAATGTCCTTCTATGATGACGAATTTTTTAATCTCTTTCAGCTTCCATTGGTCGTTTTTAAGATGAAACATAGAATTTTCTTGTTTCTGCCATTTTTAAATTAACCCATACTCACCAGAAGGTTAACATCAATCTTTTATGATTTTATGTGTTTTAAGTGGATAAGAAAAAAAGCACATAAAACTACAATCTAAATCTTCGAATTTCTCCCAGTGCTCAGTTTCACCTGGAAATTGCTCTTTTATCATTGGTAACATCGAACTAATGAGCTCACCATTCTAATTTTATCCTCCAAATAACAAAAAAAGGAAGACAGCTGAGTTTTCAGACAGCTGTAGAAAGATCTATCATTCTGGATTATTCACTTTTGTATACTAGTCACTAGACACGACTGCCTCTTTGAAATTCTGACTCAGGAAGATTTTTGCCAAGCCAGCATTCCTGATTCTTCATTGACCCACATCTTGAGTATATACACCACTCAATACAAAGGGAGTATAAAATGCTCTTGGTATACTCCTTGTTTAATAGGTATTGTGGGCTTTTGTACGCATTGACTGGGGAGGTGATCACACAAGGTGCAGAACATCCACAAATCGTCTTTAGTCACACCTTTCTGAGTAGAGAGATTTTACCAGAGCATGTGTCCTTTAGGGATCTTACATTCTTCAAGCACTTCCACTCTTCCTCTTCACTTATTTTTGATGCTAAGTGGTAGGAAAAGCTAATTCTACCTTTACTTCTCCATTGGGCCAGATTTTCACTTGATGTCAATCACTTTTGTTTAGTTATGCTGATTACCATTTTAATGTTAATTTTTGCTATTTGGTGACATGTCCTGGAAAGCACCTATCATAGCACTACACTCCCAGGGTACCTCCGTTTGAGCATCTGAGTGGCAGTAAGGGACTTGGGGCTACAAAGAAGGCTGTTTTGGTGCACTTGTTGCCAAATGGAAAGGGGACAACTTCTTAAGAGTATACTGACATTGTGTTCCCCACACCCCATCCGAGACAAAAGTATCAGCTAACAGCAGTTTAGGAAACCAAGCTACCAGATTTCCGTATTATACAACATTTCTCCAATCAGCAGCACACCTTGAATTTGTGCAGTCTGGTGTGAGCAGGTTTTGAGACTTTTGAAAGTTCACATGCTGCAGTAGGCTTGACCTTCATTTCAGAGAAGTAGTGAAAGCATGTTTGCCACCTTATTGTGAATTCTCCAGGGAAATAACATTCAGTGTAATAAGCATAAGCATTATTACTTCACAGCATCTTATGGTAAGACCAGTAGCAGTGATCAGCTAAAAATCTTTAAATTGTGCAGACCCACTTACTTTGCTGTGTTTATGTCAGGGATTAATTTGGCCAGTATTTTGAATTGTATCTGGATTATAAAAATTCAGTGGATGTATGTTGTTTTGGAGCTGGAGCCTTAGGATTGGGCTGACCTTTCCTATTCTAGCTCAGAAACGTAAGTAACTGAAGCAATTAATACTATGACTAGTATATTAACAGCCACAAGAGTCCGGTAAAAGTACGGTATTTTCACACCAATTTTCAAATCATCTGACTTTCCGTACAGTTTACAAAATTACAGTTGCCCTGACTTCTTCTAAAATATAAGCAGGGTTAATGGGGTTTTTTTTGTTTGTTTTTACCAATCTGATAGATCTTTTTGAAAAGAAAAGCCTAAGTGGTATATAGAACTACAGTTCTTAAATAACAAATAATACTGTATAAGCCTCTCTTCCTACATGTTTTCCTTAGAAGGCTGTAGGAGAAGGGGGAAATGCAAGAATTCAATGAAACATAAGCAGCAAGTAAACCTTTCTATCCTCTTCAATTACACAAAAATAGGAAGGGAGCATCATTTTCAAAGGAACGAATGTTACACAAGGCATGCCCTTTAAATCCTTTTTAAGGCTCTGTGACCTGTAAAACTATCTGCAATATCAGCAACAGAAAGCCTTCCACAGAACAAATGCTTATGTTTTATGTGTACTGTATTTGCTA
>NC_082600.1:35166619-35189119 GCF_030936135.1 Gavia stellata
TAACACTACCAAAATGGTGTAAACAAACACACAGCCCTAATCGATATTACTTTCTTTCACATTTTAAACAAACATGCTAAACGTTTATATTTATCCGTTTTCATTCAGGGGATCATTGTAATCTCTAAATGCTTCACTGCACTTACATGCGTACATCCACGCACACCTTTATAAATTACTTTTTAGGGAAAACAATGGGAAAAAACCCTATTTCTTATTTCCACCTCTGTAACAAGTAATTTGACCTGCTGAATAGCTTAGGAAATGCGTTTTGGGTACCTGTGATGGTTAGCTAGCAGTGGAAAAACTGGTTCAGAAACAATAAGACCTGGTCTGAACATGAATCTCACACCCCCCCCCCCGCCGCCCCCCCTTCTCCGCTTCAAACCTCAGACTGATCCTCCTTTCAAATATCTTGCGCTTCAGGGCTTCCCCAGGTCAGATTCATTGCAGAATGTGTCTGACCTGAGGAAGCCTCAGAGCATGAGATTTGAATGTAGCAGGCTGATGCAAGCCCAGGAGAGACTCCCAGACTAGCTAGCACCCCTCAGTGGGATTATCCAAGGTAGGAAGGCCTACTGGAGGTCAGGAAAGGATTTAAAACCACACAGAGGGAAGTGAGGGATAATGGGAGTCACTACGGCTGAGTTGGGCTGCTGACTCTGCTCAGAGGTGGTCATGAGTTAGGTTGGGAGATGTGGGAGGAAAAGGGAAATAAAATGGAGGAGAGAGGAAACCATGAGTCAGAGGAAAAGGATCAGCTGATGTTTAAGAGAATTTAACTGGCTGCTGAGAGGTGGATGGGACCTCCAGAAGTGTGGGAATGGAAAAGCTGAGAAAGGCTGGCAATTATCCTGTTGATTGCGTGGTTGAGGAGGAGTTAACAAAGAGGTTAAAAACCACATATCACAGAAGGTTCAAATTGGAAGCAGATCCTTTTGGTGCCTTCTGTAAGTATTTTCCAATTTTCTGCTTCCCTATGGTCTGTTTCTGTGTCCATTAAGAAGAGTGTAGAAAGCAAGCAAAAGCTGATTATGGCCCCATGATCTTTATGTCAGGTCTTTTTTTCTCTGCACCAGGTTTAAAACTTCCTATTGCCTGTTCTAAACTCTGCTATCTGATCTTTGCTACCAACGAGTCACCCACAAACTACGTGTAGCCAGAAAATGTGGGTGTGGGTACGGTGGTGTGAGTCTTGGATTCACTGCCTCTGCACTTACAGGGGATTTCCCCACTCCAGAGGAAACTCAAGCTGCCAGTTCATGCTCCTTTTGTGTTGCTGGAAAGTTGCAAAGGTGCTCATCGTCTTGGTCATGGAAATCAATGGGAGCTAAGCCCTAAGCAGGAGTTAGAAGCACACGTGGAGATGAGAGCTTTGGTATTCAAACCAGGAGAAAACCTGCAACACATCCACTGGAAATATTAATAGAAGATTAATTAAGCTTCTGCTTAATTCTTCTGCTAGGCAGATTTGGGCTGATCTACTGTTCAAAGGGAAAATATTCAACTATCTACTTATCCTAACTTCTACTGGAGATCCTAGAAGTACGAATCAGGCCCCAAGGACACTACTCAGAAGCTTCTGAATTACCTTTTTTTTTTCTGGCTGCAAAGTATACACTCATAACTTGCCTATTTTTCTATTCACATTTTTATGGATCAAATTTAGGCCCAAAGTTTGTGCTGTAGAGAGCATATGTGTATCTTTTCTTGGACCCCTGTGTAGAGCACAATCTGAGAAAAGAATTTGGCCCATATGAAGGGATTGTCAGGTTTTAAAGATGTGGTAATTACAAGCACACAAGGAAGCCATGAAAGTCTGGATGAAAAATTCAAATGAGCCAGCAAAGACACAAATTTGGCTTTGAACTAGGAAAGCACTTGCTTTGATCCTGATCCTTTTGGGCTGCAACCACACGTACTGACAACAAGCCACATGTGTATATTGAAGGAGCTGATGGAGCTGACTGAGAGGTGTGTCCGCTGCCTGCTCTTGCTACCCTGCATGCTTACATCTGGTGGATATTTTGATATTTGATATTTTTCATTTTATTTGCAACCAGTGGCTTACGGGATTGTGAGCACTGAGGACTGCAAAATTGAAAGGTTAAGGGATAAGAGAAAGATGGTGAACACAGTGACACTGAAATTTTGAAAGGAAAATTACTGAGTCTGGGAACTATTCTATAGCAAGTATCTCAATCCTCCTTATCTCTTTCTTTCCCCAAATGGATAACAAAATGCCCCTGGCCCTCTATAGGTTCTCAGGTTTAGGATATCTGTGCTTTTCCAGACTGACTCAACACACCTCATTTTGCTGCTTCAGAACAGTGCCTAGGAATTTTCCATAGACTTGTTTTGAAAAGTTTCCTAGTTGTTTGTAAAGTGATATATGAAGGAATTTACTTATTTATGAATCATTAGTGTAGTACTCCCATGGCAGATAATCTGGGGCAGATTTTCTGTTGCAAAATTGCTAGAAAGTGTGCTTTCTTTAAAACAGAAAAATTGTCTGACCGTAGAAGAATACCCCAGCGTAATTATAACTTTGGTAGGATAGAGATGGGATGACGTGTGCTTGTAACAGCTACGTGCTGTGGCAAGGGAAAGTACTGATGCAGAGAAAGAGGACTAGCTGGGAATACCGTTGCAGCCAGACATAGCCTGGTGTGACAGAGGCACAGCAAGACTTGTCCTGGTTTATCTTTGCAAAGGTTCACAGCCCCCGAGGTCTGATACCTACAGCTGTATTGAAACCCAAACCTAGAAAAAATGACCAGTTTGAAATCAGGTAAGGTATAAAAAATGCTCAATTTACTAGATGTACTTTTCATGAACTGTTTTCAAGCACGAGGATAGAGACACATCCAAAATATTCTTTCTGAAGCCCTGTTCATTCAATAAATCACACAGGATGAGAATAAATTCTGTTTTTCTACGTGCCTGGTGTAACCTGCACCAGGCCAGGACAGTCCCACAAGACGCTGTGCCCGAGACTCCCTCCTGAAGCACAGCTCTCCCCCTGCTTTCCCCCCCAGCTCTAAAGGAACAGCAATTTACTGCTAGCCCACACTAGCTGCAGATTATTCCAACATCTTCACTCCTCCCCCAAATCCGTTCATACCAGCTTGTATTTTGAGAGTACAGGGGAAGAATCTCCTCAAGAGATAACACATCGAAAATAAATGTTAGCTTCTATAAAAGGTACAAGATTAAGCATGCCATGCCCACTGCATTTATTTAAGGATACAAGTTCTTTCAAGCAAAATGTCAATATTTTATTTCCCTCAAACTCTGAAATTGTGTTATTTTAGTTGAGGATTAGATCAGCTCTCTGGTTTTATTTGCTAATTGCAATAAACCTTCTCAAAGGAATGTAATTTGAAAGTTGTTTTAAATGCAGATGGCACTAGATTTTAGTCTACAGAGTAAACCAGGAAAGTGTTTACTAATGGTTACTAGATTTACTTTCCCAAACTCCCCAAGTATTATGTTTTATGAAGGACCGTGTCATTCAGCTATACTTGCACCGTGACAATGATAACTAGCATGGTGCCACGGAAACCGGAAAAATGCATTTAGGGTTGGGCCTATGCATCAGAGAACAGAATCAATCTTCCTAATTAACTGCAAATTAGCAATCCCAAAATGAGTGGGATCAACCTGTCTTCACTGGCCAAGAATCATGTTAAGTATATAGCTTCCTCTAAGTGCCTCTAAATTACATTTACGCCTGTATAAAGTAACATTCTTTTAATCTAATGCTGCATTAGTGTCACTGTTCTTAAAGTTATTGCACTGTTTTAAATTTCAGCAGATAGGTAGACAGATAGAAAGATAAACAAATTAATAGACAGTTATGGAGATAGCCTGATATTTTGTTATTCAGGGCTCAGAGTAGCTCATAAATCACACTGAAGCCACAAACAAGGTACTAATTAGCATAAGACTCTAGAAAGAAAAGTTTCTGTTGAATGGTGAAATTCTTTAAGGCCACTGAGCAATAGCTATTAATAGAGATAAAAATAGTAAATGCAGAATGGAAGATAAAATACAAAAATGGGACACAGTGGATATTTGATTAATTCCATCCCTAATGATCAAAACTGCCAAATAATGTTAGGCTAAAACTAACATTACTGATATACTGTTTTTACTCTTTAGGGTGTATGATCAAAAAGATCTCGGGTATTGTGAGAGTACAAAGGACTGACCTTGGGTGAATTAGCTTAATTAGTTAATGCTTGTAAAGCACTAGATGGGTGTTAAGTATTAATTAATTATTAATTATTATTGGGTAAAGATGGGATTTGGAATCCCATCGCTCATATATGTGCCCCATCCTTCATGCAAGAGCTTCATGGGGGCCCCACTGGTCTCTGCTTGCCCGCGTGTCTCACAAGTCTCAGCAGTAGTTTGGCAGCCCCATTTGCAAGGAGAGGGAAATGGGGAGACGTTAGGCAGCTTGTCCCAGTGGCTGAGTGAAAAGTTGGACAGCCAGATTTCTTTTTCAAGTTTGTTAGTGTCTTGCTTTGTGATTTGATGAGAGAATTTGCAGTTTTAGCTCAGCCAAATTTTCAGCCTAAGTAAATTCCTCTAGGAACTGAGGCTCACATGAGTGTCCGAGTTTATCTGCATGTAACATGAGGTTTAAAATGCTTTCCTTTCAGAGCTGTTGTGAAACTATTTTTTTTCCTTCTTCTTTTGCCACTACCTAATAAAAGTTGTTATCCGTATCTTTTATTATCATGATTTATACCGGTTAATATTTAAAGCGAATAGTTAGCTTTTAAATTACAGAGGAACCCTGAAGACCTCACAAAAAATACCTTTTCAAAATTATTCTGAGGTATCCTTCCCAGTCACCTTTGCCCAGAGCCATTCTTGATCGAATGTTAGTAATGTTCATTTCAGGGGTATTTTTCAGGGTTATTCAAATATTAGTTATTGTAAATCCCACTAATACATTGACTCTCAGGCTAATATTTTCCTTTAATTTTAGTATGATGCATAACTATTGGTAAATGACATTGAAAGGAATGTAACATTTAACTACATTTTACTTCACATTAGCATTGTCCAATTTCTCATGTTTTAAATTTTTCTGCCTGGCTGCAGCCTAGAAGAAAATACATGCTGGAATAATTATATGAACAATTTAGATTTAAACATATTGAATAGCAGAAGAGATCACGCTCGCCCATTTGTATTTTTTTCCCCCTTTCTCCTTGCTAGTCTGGAAGATGAGTAATTTCTCTCCTTAGAAGCATACCTAATAGACAAAGCGCTAATGCTTAGTAGGGAGTGAGGGGAGGAAAGCGCTTCGCTACTACTGTTCAGATCAATACACAAAAATCTCAGGATGATAGGGTAATTAAAACACGCACAAAGTAATTCATCAACAGCCTTTCACTCGCCTTTGGAACCGGCTTTCTGATCCCTGATGTTTTTACTTGCACGGATTCAAGACGGCTCCCGGCCAGCATTTCCCACTTAGCTTACAACCCTGGTTTTCATTCACAAACAAGAAATTGTGTTGGCCTTGCAACGCTTATGCTTCATGCTTTTTCATCCCTTCCCTGCTCTTTGTCTGGTGTGAGATGCTGCCAAGCAGTGAAATTTACCTAAGAGCTAAGAAAAAGGAGAAAAAACAATCTGCGCTGTTTGACAAGTGAGAAGTTCAGCGTCGGCTAAGTCACTGATAATTTTATGCTGCTGGTTATTACACTTGGATTGTTTGTAAGTGCTCCTATTAAAAAATGAAATAACCACTCCTGCTGTAATGAATAGATGGAAGAGTGTTTGAAACATTTTCATGATTAAAAATAATATTAAAACTTATTTTGAGTTATCTAGTGGGAAGGTCTCATTTCAGACCAGGGCTGTGAGGAGCAGCATTCACACCACAGAGCACCACTTCCTGCGCTCCCAGGGTCGACTGTTACGATAATTACCTTGCTGGCATTCCTGTTTTGTTTCCCAGACCCCCAAATGTTTCTTTTCTAATGACAGAGCTCCAGTTGCGGCACTTAAAATGAATGGAGTACTTCTTAGAAAGCATTCAAATCCATGCTGATTAGCAAAAATTTTAAATATAACTTGAGTTGAGCTTGGCTATTGTTACAGGTAAGGACTGTGGATCCCTGAAAGCGACGGAGTTAGGTCATCATAGGAGTTGATTGTGTATTAATGTAGCAGAAAGGCTAGGAATGATTTATGCACTGAATAGGCTCAAGTTCCTGCAGAAGATTTAACCGTATTTCTTTGCTTACACAGAACACAAACCCCCTTCATTATTTATCATTTGGCCTGAGAATATCTGCTGGCCTATAAAATCCTCTGTTACGATATTGTGTTATGATGATGCACAGGGTGTCAGGTAAGGATCAGTCCCCTTGTGCTAGGCTAAACACACTGATAAAATAATAGAGCCCCCACCCCAAAACTTTCCCAATCTGCATATCAGACAGAGCTCACAGGGAGATGTGAGGGGGTGGGGGTGGATTAAGTAACCATAAAACAAACAGTTTAGCAGAAAAGCAAGAGTCACTTGCCTAACCAAAGACAGATGGGAGTGATTTGTAGGCACAGGTAGAGGCAAGCTTGAGGGAGGGATCTAAAAGAGGATAAAGGTTAGCTTTACATGGTTGGCAGGGAGGAATCTCCCCACACATGATGGGGGACATCAATACAACCGAATGAAGCTGTAGTTCTTCTCGCTTTGATTCTCCAGCCACTAAATAAATTACCGAAGTCAAAGGGAGCAGCGCAAGCGCCCATTTCATGAGGCCAGTCCACTCTTTTCTCCAGGAATTCAAAAAATATCAATGCATTTTTTTTGCCGTTCTCCCTGACTGGCAGAGAGTCTTGGCGGCAACCACCGGTGACCGAGGCTGCTCCTATCACCTTCCACTAGCCTTAGCCAAGGCTTTACAGTGGGAACACATTTGTAATCAGCTGCTTTTTGGTGTTAAGCTAGCCGCTCAGTTCTGAGCAAGATTATCAAGAAAACCAGAACTTTAAAAGCACCTTACACCATTGCAAATAATTAATTTCTACTAAAATGCAATTATTTCAATGAGACCTAACTGCGTATATCTGGGACACTTTGAGCTCAAGTGACTTATGCAAATTTGCCTAGGTTATTTTCCATAGAACTTGGGCTCCTAAGTCACCATATTCTTTAAAAAAATAGTTCTTGTTTTTTCCCTTCTTTTTCTTGTAGAAGATGAAATACAATACTCAACAAATTGATGAAAGGAAACCAGATTGAGCAGTATATTTCAGAACTGCTAAAAACCAAACCAAATAATACCTGTCATTTCTTGAATTTCTTAGCCTGAAAAATAACCGAGCTTGGTTTCGGATTTCCAAAATTAAGCATCCAAAATATTCACTCTTGGGATGAAAATAAGCATGAAAATTTCAGCTCAGAATCGAATTATTTCAAAGAGTTATTCGTTACTGAAAATAAGAGCTACTTAAAATGAATATGTCATCCACTATTGCTGTAATAAGAACAACTAATGAATAAGAGAATTATATAAAAAATGAATAAAAATTATGACGTTTGATGTGGTGAATGCAGTATACATTCTTCAGTAAGCAAGCTTTAAACGCTATTTTTATTAGAAGATAATTCATTCTAGTAATAAGCTTGAAACCACAGTTTTTGCAACCAAAAATAGCAACTTTGCTAACAATCTTCTCTGAGCCTTGAAAGCAACAGCCCATTGCAGAAAATATATTTGTATTTCTGATATCTCTTAGTTCCTCCACGGAAAGAAGAGGTTATTGTACTACTACCCAGCATCACAAAGTATGACAGTATTATTATTGCCGTTTTTAGATGGAATAACTGAGGCAGAAAGAAGTAAAGTGACCTGCCTAAGCAGCTCAGAGACACAAGAAAGAAAATGCCCCATGCATGCTGGGTCCCAGCATACTATTCACTTGCCTACACTGCCGCTTTTGCTGGTTGCTATTATGGATTACTTGATCTTAACATTTGAAATTCTAGGATTTCAGTAAGATAAATCCTATTTATCCTAGGATATACCTTATTTATTTGCTATTGCCTTATTTGATACAAGTTTGATCTCTTAAAAATAACTTGTAGACATCAGAACAAAAAACATACAAATGTTTGCGTGTTGCAAAGAATAGGAGCTGTATTCTTCCATAAATATGAGTTCTGTAGGGGACAGAATATTTTCCTTTCATATGGAACCCATTAAAACCTTTTGGTCCTAAGGATTTGTACAGCCAGACTAACCTTTTCTCTGAATCTTATTCTCTGTTATTGGTCATGAATGTGAACAGCCTGATTTGTGGATATAAGAAAAGTCATGCAATGAAGAAGCTCTGCTGGCATCTGCTCTTCATTCTCAACTGACTCACCTTCTTATAGTCAGTGAAAATAAACATGGAGCCAATTCATGCGGTTCTGTACTCAGACAGGCTTCCCCTGATCTGAGCAAGGTCTGGCAGGAGCTCTTCTGGGATGGAGAGACACCACAGTGATGCGGGAGTTGTACCGTCACTGAACTTCACTGCCACATAGTGGCATGGGCAACCACACATGGTGCTAACAGGTGGTACTAGTCCTGGTGAATCTGTGCCTATTCCTGGTGCTGTGAGGCAATTCTTACAGCAGGATATGTACCACTTCACTTGAAGGCTGCAACTGACTCCATGTCCAGTTGTGAAGATTATGGATGCAACTCTCCTCTACCTTCGCTCTAGTCCAAGCATTGTAATCAACACCAGTTTTTACACAAACGTTTTTGCATGGCTTACAGACTTTGTAGCTTTAGTAAAGAGAAATTTGACAGGAACTGAGAACAAAAAACAAAAATGATAAATTCTGAAGAGAAAAGTGCTTGTCTCCTCACCTCTGTGCTTGAAAAATTCACAAAGGGCTGACTGCCTTTTCATCCAGCTCACCAAAAATAGTATTATTGTAGACTGTGCTGAAGTGTAAGGTGTCAAAAAATATTTCGCTGAAAAAAGGACAGGTAAAACATTTGGACAAGGCCCATATCCAACCCAAATCTAGCCTAATAAGAAAATAAAATCTGAATTTTCCACAGAGCAGCTTGGTTTTCGGCATTGCAAGTTCAGTATTATGGCCTAAGAGATTAGGAACAAGCAAACAACCAAAAAGCTCAAAGAAATATGCACTTACAACAGAAATATTGTCTCAGACCTGGCTATGTAGCACTGTGACCATGAGCTAACATATTAAATTCTCCTTAATTCAACAAGTACTTGAGTAATACTTTTGCAAAATTTTTCACACTTCCAACCACAGTTGACATGGTTTTCATGGAGCAAATTGGAAACACTAACTGTAAGAGTACCTACAGAACTTGTTTCACATCACATTCCCTCACAAACCATCACAATTACTGACTTGCTATGATAGCCAGTCTGAAAAGTTGAAGTTGCAATGCCCTCCTTAAAGCAGAGGTTGGGTTCATTAGCTATGTGATGGACCAGAAGGTAGGGCACAGGGACAAGCTTGCGTAGAATAACTTGAAGTGTAAATATACATGATGTCAGCTCTTCCTTAGTAATGAGGTGTGCATGCTCTCCAGAAGAGGAAATCAGATTTATATCATCTTCAAGAGGTAAATTGTCCCAGAAATGCTGCATTTACCATGAAGAGAGAACACGTGTGTAAGCAATTGCCACAGAGTGGCTATGAAGATACAAGTGCACATTATACTTTACTTCATGGTAAGTTGCATGTTCATAACCTGTTGTGTGAATCTCCTAAGATGGACAAGTTTGCACTTAAGACTGAGCCTGCTTTTCTGGCATTGTCGCCTCCAGTGTCTGGAATACAAATGCAGTCAGGAAGTGGTGGATGAAGTAAAAGGTAGAAGGATTTCTCAATTTTTTATTAGTTTGATTCTTCAGATTCCAGTAGGGCCAAGATTTCAACTGGCTGTGCTAAGAATGAGTTTTTGTGATTTTGATCCTATTTCTGTTCAGGGTATGGGTAGGCAATCATAAGCAAATGATTTACTATTCCTCAGTAAGAGAGGACTCATCAGCTAAACCTCAGTAAGTGACTGGCAGCACACTGCTAGTCTGATCTCATTACATAGTAAAATAAGTTTGCATAGACCACTTCTTGGGGGATAAATACAAGAGATAAGTTGAGGAATGTACTGACTAACCAGGCATCAAACATGAAAGACAAGTGAAGAATGTGCATGGAGCAGTGTGGGGTGCTTAATATTTATTGACAAAGGATGCTACAGTCTTATGGACTCCTAACCCAAAACTTGGTTGGGCCTGAACTTATGAGGATAGAAATGAAACAGAGACAGGGAATCATTACTCTGATTTTGGGTAAGCAAACCTGGGCCCAAGTTCATCCTGCATGACATAAAGCATTGGAGAGTCATTCCCACCAGCAGCAAAGAAAAGTAGGTACTTCCACAGAGCAAGTTAACCTGTGATCCAAACTGCCCTCTGAAAATGCTTTTCTCCATTCGTGTTGATTAGAAAAGGGCAACTATGCTCCTAATTTAAGTGCCCACTTAGCTGCTTAATACTAGATTAAATACATGTGGGCTAGAACCAAGAAAATGAACCAAAAGCACAGGTCACATTTTGCAAGGTATTACATGGGATACTATGTGAAACTGAATGTAGAGCAGCAGAATTTTAATAATACAATGTCAAACTGGGAGCTTCTTCTCATAAGCAAATAAAAAATAGACAGTCACTGTGTCCTCCATGTCAACAGTTTTCAGAGACAGAAGACAAATGGGAAAGGCAGGAAAGGTAAGAACTAATCCCCACTTTGCAGGATTGGACCACCACAGTAAACTGTCCCTGGAGCTAAATGTGAGCCCAGCATAGAGAGAGAGATCAAGATCATTTCCTTGGGGATTAGCCTGCTGCAATCCAGAAGAAGGACAGCAGATGGGCAACAGATCAGTTAAGAGAAACATCAGCTAAGCAGGAAGCACTGCATAGCAAAGAAGGCATGGACCTACAGCCATAATGCATAGGTGCGACCCCAGCAATAAAGTTGACGCAGAAAGTAATAGCAAAGAAACAATCACTCAGCGCTTGTATACAGTATCTGAAAAGAATCATCACAGTACTAAAATGACTAAACGTAACTACAAAACATTATCCAGAATATCCTGGCAGTACCAGGATAAGGGGAACTTATGAAGATCCATAGCTACCTTCACATTGGAGCTACCTTCACCTGGTGAGAAGACACATATAAACAATACAGAGTTCCAGCATAAAACCAACCAACAGTATGAAGACAGCAGCAAAGTAGAAGAAAAAAGGACTATCCAGGGAAATAAGAATTGGAAGACTTGCTCAAAAGTCAGCACACTTGAGGTACTTCGATATCTCAGAAGTTGCAGGAGATGGCATGGATGCCATGTCTCTAGATGGAACTATATGCTAGCAATTTCTGGTCCTCAGTTGAATGCTTATTGGCACAGAAGTCACAACAGCTAGTAACTGTTAAAAATAAAAAAGTAGTAATTCACTGGAACTCAGAAGAATAATCACAGGTTGTAAGCAGAGTTAATTTGGAGATGGCCCCGGGAAGTCATTCTGCATTACACATAGTGCGAAGCCTAGCTGTTGCTGCAGAAGCTCTGTAAATAGTTCTTCTGATACACAGCCAGATTAATTTGGGGACCATTTTGTGTACCAGCACATAGTACACGAAACAGCTATTAACTTCCTTCATTCCCCAGCCAGGACAGGGCTAAGCAATCTCCTACCACGCCGTGCGAGTGCTGCGTCATAATTCAGTCATCAGGAGGTGCTTACAGAGTCAGGAGCCGCCAGCAGCCGCTGCTGCCTGGAGTCAAAGCGCATCACCTCTGTGACACATCAGAGCATCAAAGACTCATAAAGAGAGTGCCCCCGGGCCACTCCCAAATTCAGGTCTTCTGTGTGGCAGTACTGCTGAACCACTGAGATGGCTTCGCTTCAGCTGTCAGAACTGGGGTGTTTTGCTGTCTGCGTATAAAAACACCATTTTCAGGCTCTCTAAAAAAATTAGAATTATATGGGGAGCAGGGGGAAAGAAGTGCAAAGTAATGCTTCCACCTCACACAGCAAATCTCTCAAACTAATCAGTCATGCGGAGACCAGGTGTCATTTTTGACATATTAGTTAGCATCTCGCTCATTGTTTTATTCTTTTGTTTTTCTAGATAGATGCTGTTTTACTAATTAAGGAAAATTAAATTTCCAGTGCTTGGAATTCAGGGGTGGCCTCCTCTGTGAGCCAGTCTCACTGTTCTCCATGAACAATTTAAAAATAGAATCTAGTTGGGTTTGTTGGCTGTTTTTTTTAATTGGTATCACTTTTTCTAGTGCACAAACACACATGGCTGTAATTTAGTGAACTCCAGTCTTCCTCTTGTGGCAAATTGATAGGATAATTTTATTATGAGTGGAACAATGACTACAGGGAGTGAGGGAGAATCTCAGCAAACTACACATAATTCGGTTGACTAAATGTAATACTTGCATTATATCAGTAGGTAATGAAAACAGTGCTGAACACTGGCAAAGCCTAAGCCATTTCTGATTCCAGCTCCTGTCAAAAGGCCACCCCATAAATCATACCTGAATTTTATTTAATGTCAGGAGCCAGTAATCTGACAGAGTGCAATGAGGTGTTTGGACCAAAAGATGTATACCAAGTCATGTGCTCCATAATCTTTGTAATCACAGGGTCATGTAATCCATCTATGGATTTTAATAAGTAACTTATTATGTTCTCTTTACTGTTAATTATTTTACACATGACTTGTTCCTGGTTTATTGACACTATTTTAATATCTTTATCACATAAAATTATGAGTATACCAATCAGTATTAATTATAAATGTGTAGCCTGTGGAGAGATTCTATTATTTCCTTTTCATGCCAAAACGTAAAAGACACTACAGGGTCAGCACCACATTAGACCTTGATTATTTTTGTGATGTGGCCAGTCTCCACCAGCATTTTTAGCGACAGCAAGATCAGTGAGCAGAGTTATTGATGATTTTTGATCAGCAATTTTCAACTGATTTTTCTTTTTTTACTTATTTCCTTTCTGCACCTGAAGAGGGGTCAGATCCAAAACAGTCTGGGGTTCGTCCTGCTAGCTGCTGCTAATCTGTAAGGGAACGTACAAATACCTTGCAGGAATGGGCTCTAAATACCTAACCATCATCCGTATAGAAAACACTACAAATCTGTTATTTTAGTTAGTGGAAAATGGTTTCCCTGCTTCCAGAAGCTAGTATTTTGCATCAAGTTTTTCAGCCTCTTTAAAAATTGTGCCGCTTACTTACATTTTAAAAGAATTTTAATTAAAGCACATGCTCTTAAACATTATAAAATAATATAACAACACAATTTTATAAAATATAAAGTTTTAATCAAACCCATACCCCTTTAACTACCCCTTCTGTAATAAGGATAATGTTTTGTTTTGTCCTCCTAACTGAGGATGAAGGAGTGTTTTGCATTTCTTGGAGGAAGGTGAGTCTGATCAGTTTATGATCTTGAACCCTGGCTCGTTCATTTTTCTCATGAGCGTTTGCACAAATTAATTTTGCTTGCATGAATGTTTGTGGATAAATTTATTCCAAGCCCATCCACTTAGCAATAAAACAGTGGTTTTTGGGATGGAGCAAGTGAGCGGAATCATTACTAATGGCTTTTTGCTTTACCTTGGCCATTTGTGCTGGCAGACTTGTACCTTTGCACCAAGCGCTATGCTCCAGCAGTCGCAGAAGAGGCAGGCCAGGCAGCAGCTATGCTAGAAGTGCTCGTGTTAGGACTTTCCCATTGTTGGATCAGGGGTGCCATAAGCCCATATTCTTGTAGCTCCCTGCCTTATTCCACTGCTGGCTTGCTCGTTAACATGCTGATAATGTATGATGGCAAGTAAAAATATTGCACTGCTTTAGAAACAAGCAAGAAGTTCAAATTTGCTGTACTGTCCTTTCCCCCCACAGCCAGAGTGAAGGCTTACGGAGTCTCTAATTGCAATCTTCCAAGCGGGGAATGAACAAATATCCCCATAACACAGTTACTCAGTGTTTGTGAAAATAACACTGAGGATCTGTCACAAATAGTAGAAAACTGTCAAATGAGATAAAAGATAAAAGGCACTGTCAAAGCCACAGTCACGTAGGCTTTGCAGTTAGAGGGCTGGGCTCCTCAAGGGACAGGTAGGAATATGACTGTGATGCTTAGTGCTCACACTGCACAGAGAGCTCGGCTAGAATAAGAGCTGCTTGGCCCTGGCAGGGTTCTGGGATAATCATAATGTTGACGCAAGGATGTCTCTCCTTCAGCTTTCTGACTTGCTCCTTGAGCACAAGACTGGTTCCCTCTCTTGTTCTTCCATAGACGCATGTACTAGGATCTAGGTATTCCATTAATTTCTGATTCTTCTGCTGTTCCTTAATATAGACCCATGTGCATATGGATTTACTGTTCTGCAGCTAAGATGGACTTTTTAAAATTTTATTTTAGCCCATATCACATTTTTCTACTATGCTTTCTAACAGTGATATTTCAGGGAAAGACCTGATGCGAGAACTGGGGGAAAAAAAAGTAAAACTCTCCCTGTTTTTGCCAACTTGCCTCTTCCTAATTCAGTAAGTTGTTCCCACGCTGCCCATGAGAGAATGAAAACTTGATAACATCCTTCCTTTTGTTAGTAAAACTGTTGTACACCTACTTTCATGGAGACAGTGATCAGAAATCAGGCCATGGGGCTTAGGCAACCAATGGAAAAATGGAGAAAGTGAATAACGATGCATGCGGGGAACTGATTTTGCAAGCAGTCCCAGGCTCAGATTTATTTACATGAAACCCTCACCAAGTAATCAACAAATACATGAAAAGGAGAAAACCCAACTCTGCCTGAATAAACTCCTCATTAAGAAGAGATTTCTTCACTCTATCCCTAACCATGTGTGTCCGTTATTTACAAACTCCTGGGCAAAAATGAAAGAGTATTGGGAAATAATTGACCCTGCATGGTCAAATTGCTAGTGCATATTAAGAGAGGAAGGCAGAACTGCAGCAAGTTTTGGTCCTTCACCCTTCACAGCACAAACCCCACCTATTGAATCATAGAATCATAGAGTGGTTTGGGTTGGAAGGGACCTTGAAGGTCATCTAGTCCAACCCCCCTGCCACGGGCAGGGACACCTTCCACTAGATCAGGCCCCATCTGACCCAGCCTTGAGCAGTTCCAGTGATGGGGCATCCGCAACTTCTCTGGGCAACCTGTTCCAGTGTCTCACCACCCTCACAGTAAAGAATTTCTTCCTAATTTCTAATCTAAATCTTCCCTCTTTCAGTTTAAAACCGTTACCCTTTGTCCTATCGCTCCACTCACTGATAAAGAGTCCCTCCCCATCTGTCCTGTAGCCCCCCTTTAAGTACTGGAAGGCTGCTATAAGGTCTCCCTGGAGCCTTCTCTTCTCCAGGCTGAACAAGCCCAGCTCCCTCAGCCTGTCCTCATAGGGGAGGTGCTCCAGCCCCCTGATCATCTTCGTGGTCCTCCTCTGGTCCTCCTCATGTCTTTCTTGTGCTGGGGACCCCAGAGCTGGACACAGTACTCTAGATGGGGTCTCACGAGAGTCAAGTAGAGGGGCAGAATCACCTCCCTCGACCTGCTGGCCACACTTTTGATGCAGCCCAGGACACAGTTGGCTTTCTGGGCTGTGAGTGCATATTTCTGGCTCATGTCCAGCTTTTCATCCACCCCCAAGTCCTCCACAGGGCTGCTCTCAATAGGCCAGGGTCCCCATGGGATTTCAGAATGGTGAAAAGCTGGAAAATGGCATGCTGGCTGATGTTGCTCTTCAACAACACACCTCCCTTCACTGACTCGAGAGAGAAACGGCATCTTTTGGCAAGCACCTTCAAACAATGCTCTTTCTGAACTACAGGCCACTTCCTCTCATAAGTACTGTGCTGAAGCCACCATGCTGATTTGCCAATATATTTATTTCTTTACCTGGGAACTTTTGCCACATTTGCATTCTGCTTTCTTGAGATAAAAGGCTAATTTTAACTCACGGCACCACCACTCCCTCGCTAACTGCTGTTAAAGTTTTTTTGCTTATCAGTGTTTTTCAAGGAAGTTCACAGCTCGAGAAGTCAACTTTAAACAGACTGAAACATCAGCTTAAAGTGACTAATATAAAAGATAAGATATGTCTGAAAACACATGGAAAGTGTAATATCTCTCCCTTGTTTACCTTGCAAGGTATAAAAAGAAGAATAAAACCTGCTCGCGTTCCCAACCAAATACTGGAACAAAGCAGGACTCGGACAAGGGCTGGGACACAGCAGCAAGCCTGAACTGAATGAATAGTCAGCAACAATGACTATGAGTCACATACAAAGAAGGGAATATGTTTTCTACTACAATCACAATAAAACAATGAAGCAGGAAATGGAACTTGAAGCAATCGCAGCAAAAATGTTCTGAAACAGAAATTTTAAAGCAGTGCTTTCTCTGTTTTCTCTGCTGATAGTTTGCTGGGGTTTTTTGGGGGGGTTGTTTTTTTTTTTTTTTTTTGCAAAGGAGGAAATCTGGAATTGTTCACACTGAAAAGAAGATATATTTCTCTCTTCACTGGTAATCTATGAGATCTCCTGCAAAAGAACTGGAACTGTGACTAGGAAATCCCCTCCTGTCATGCAAACTCTCTCATTCTGACATTTTTCTATTTCCAAAGCTCTCCAAACCGTGTGAACCTGCAGAAAATATAATTAAAATAAATCTCAAAATCTTACATTATATTTTCATTTATGAACTGTGAACTATTTATATTAACGATACGATTTCACTCCAGTGTGAGGTGTCAGGTGAGTATTACTAGACCCTTTCTCCTGCAGAGGGGAGAACCGAATCAGAGAGGAATTAACTCTCAGAGCAGTGACTAATGCTTACATGTTTTGAGTCTCAAGGATAAGCCAAGGAGAGCTATTTGAGTATATCGTGCTGGGAGAAGTAAAAAAGTTTAACCTTTTGGAAATTCTTCAACGAAGGATCCAGGCTCAGTGCTATATCCCTAAATTCCCTCCCTTCATTGTGTTTCAGGCTGGGACCAGAGGAGGGGACATAGATGAGGAGGCTGTTCAGGAATTCGCAGGGGACCTGTTTGGGCTGAGAGAGCTGAGCAGGCCGGCATCATGGACTAAGAAAAAAATGCCACAGAGAAGATGTCTCAGGAGGGAAAAAAAAAGATGTGGGAGAGGAAGAAAATTCACCTTTATTGTGTGTTAGAGACTTAAATACTTGAATAGATTCACACGGTCAGGCCATATCACAATCAGAAACAAATTCCCTGTCTTCCAAGCACTGCCTCAACTAGTTCTTCCTCGGAAATCTCCAAAGAAATACTCCCCAAGAACCATGAGGCAGCAACGAGGCCCCGTGGCTGTATTCTGAAGTTCTCCCTCCTTTCTCTACCCTGCAACTTGGCACCGTCTTGGCTAACACGAACAAACCTTCAAATATAGGTAGTAAAATATTAGCAACTTTCAGACAGTTTCTTTTCTACCCCAGGTCTTTTGGGTGAGCAGTAAAGGCTTGGCAAACATCTTCTCAAGCAAGCCCAGTGAGACTTACTGCTGTCACTAGGGAACAAGTCTCCAGTGAGCCATTGCCTGCAGTGCTAGCCCAAGAGAAAGGGGGCCTTTTAGATTAATCTAAGTGCAGAAAAGAAAATTAATGGGGGGGAGGGGAGAAGATGTTTCCAACACGTGAAGCCTAATGGAAAATATACTGTGATAACAATATGTTTCCCGATTACAGAATGATTTCTGTAGGTTTGGTTTCGCGTAAAGGATAAACCTGCCAAGCAGAAGAGAACTGAGTAAATATGGTCTCTATTACAAATCCTTCTACACTGAAGTGCAGAAAGAGGGACCTGTGCCCAGTGCATGATTTGTAGACAGTGGGATTTATTATCCTCTCTCCCGATGGGTGGGAGAAGGATAATGAAAATCCCAATTATCAAGAGGAATGGAAAGCTTCGTTGTATATCTGAATAGGGCAATTAAATAATCGGTGATTTCTGAACTGGGGCTGTAGTGTATATGCTGGGGATGACCCTACTTCTCCCCCTCCCCAATGAATATGGCTACCTAACTATTTTTGTGTGAGTTTATTTGAATTATGCAAACTCGGTACATTGCTTTATTGTTCTTCATTAAATGCAATCAGGAATATGAATCAGATAGGACAATACTTCAAAGAAATATGTATCCTGTGATAATATAGTGGAGATCCTTATTTCAGACTTCCTTCACACCGTAAAATGATGAGGTGCAAAGGAGTTGAACTTAAGTGGTTTCTACTAAATTTCTACTTGGAGCTGGCAGACCTTTCCTTTCCCCTTTCCTTTCTGCTTTGTTTACTTTTAAAAGACCCTGGTTGTTGAGTTATTTGCACAGCATTGGAGCAAATCTGAATTTCTGGAAACAGCATTACTTTGAGCACAGGCTACTCTTTCCAGAAATGCTTGTCTGACACAGCGGGGGACAGAGGCACAATGGCTACGGTACTATCGAAATCGTAATTTTAGCGTCAGAATGGGCATTTCACCAATCAGTCCCAACACTTCTAAACAGAGGAAGCTGGCAATGCTGCCTCTCTTTCCAAACACAAGCGGTGCAGCTGCACACTCAGCACTGATACATCCAGCTTCCTCCCACACCCCTAATTCCAGACACAGAGAGACCTTTTTTTTTCAAACTTGCACCAGTGCTAATCAGGAAAACCGTGCTAAAGCCAGTGATGTTTCACCAGCAAAAGCAAAACTGCAAGTAAGTGGAAAATCAAGTATTTTTGAAATTCATTCAACTTACTGTACAATCTTTCTGGTTCAACCTGAAGAACATGATTTTTGAAAGGGCCTCAACCTGGCCTCCTTTCCTAGAGGTGCAATTTTGCATCTGCAATCAGTTAAAACCACAATTAATTACAGTCATAAACCTTGCCAATTACACATCCAAATGTCTGATTTGTAGAGCAGTTGGGTAGTTAGGTAACCACATATAGGACTTGCATTGAGATTGAACTTCAAGCCTGGATACAAAAGTTAGTATTGAAGATTGAATGCTGTTTCCATTTTTCTATATTTTATACTTCTCTCGCTCTTTTGCTTTTTGTTTTCTGCAAGAAATGATGGTGTGACTGTGATGACGGGGAGGAAAACTATGAGCTACATCAGATCTAGCTAGAGACAGAACTAGCTAGAGACACTACTTGGAATTAATTTGGCTTTGTTTGTTAATATTTGTATTGATGATGTTTCCACTATGGCTCGTCCAAAATGTTATGGTTGGGAGACAAAACAGAAATAAAGGAAACTTTCCCTGAAGTCTAGCTGGACTGGAAATCTATGGCTCCACATCACACTTTCACTAGCCACAGATTTGCTAGGAAAAGAATTGTAAGGTACTACTACATGAAGTAATTTGAAAGTTGAAGCAATGAAGTGCAGTGTAAATAATCAACTTTTTGGAGAGAGAGTGGGGGCAGTTGGGCTTGTGTTTAGTGGGTGGATCCAGCAGATCTATTACTGGCAGTGGAGGCTGCATCAGTAAAATCCATCCTCTAAAACAAAATGTTTCTTCTTTAGACATGGTGACACTATGTAGAAATAACATATTCACCCAGCAGCTATTCATATTGCAGTTATAAACATAAGAAATTGCTGACTAGAGAAAGGCTCTTTGGTTCATCAAGTCTTTTCTTTTGGTATATTTCATCCTCACCTCCCTGGTTTATCACTATATCCTTCAGTCTTTTCTCTCCTGAGGTAAAAACGCCCAGCTGTCTCTTAAACTCATTTAGATTACTTGCTTCACTGGCCAATTATTCCATATGTTTACTACTGTTTCAGGCAGAATTATTTTACTCAATTCCCAGTTTACTCTTGATTTCCTAGATTTGCAATGTGTTTCCAAGGTCTTGGACTACTGATTTTAATAAGTATTTGTTCATCTTTTTGCATTGTTAAAAATATGTATAGAAAATTTTAGTATCCTTAGAAGTCACAGTTAGGTCAGTAGTCAACTTTTCTATGAGCGACAGAGGTAGATCAAGGCTAAATCTAGGACCTTAGCTTTCTTTTCCTCCTGAGTTTATTGCCTCTTCCTCTTTCAGTGAGTGCCTCCAAACTCTCACCCCACAGAGATGTCTATTGACTCCCTGAGGCTGGGGGCCTCACTGAAACTAGTAGGTTCATCTCAGAGGCACCTACCATTTTTTAATTTGCCAGTGAGAATAAACCTATCCTTTCTGGATTTTTGTCATAAATATTTTCTTAAAGGGACAATATCAAAGTTGAGATACAAGAGAAAGTGCAGCAACTCCCAGATCACTTCTCACTTCGTTATAGTGCTCTTTGCAATACTTGTATGGTATCTGTTACCTGTATGGTTTCTGCTGTCTGCTATACCTGTATGGTATCTACTGCAAATATAATCTGATGTTGCAAGAGCAGTTGAGATTTCTCATGCAAGTTAGAGGTCCCCTTAGCTTCTCCAGCAAGGGAAGGGTTCCTCAGCCTTGATGAAAGTGGGGAGGACACATTCCCCCTCTGTGTAAGAATGGATGATATTCTCCTTAGAAGCTTATCTTTCATCAAAGAGTGACACCTACATATAACTTTAGGTGGAATTTTGTTACCAATTGCTGCGAACCAAACCGCATGGTTCAGTTCATGAACCTTTCATAAGCTAAACCCTGCAGCGTTTACATAGCATTACCAGACACATAATTAAAAAAAAATAGTTGCTGCAACTGAAAGTCTACAAAAAATAGCATCTCATTAAGAATGTGCCCAAGGGCTGGAGTCTAGGGTTTGGGTTTGGCTCTGGCACTTTTCCCCCAAAATCAACAGGCCTCCACCCTGTCTCAAGATTTAATTCTGGGTCTTGGTGACTGATCTAACTACTGTTGGGACTTCCTCATGAAACACATGGGGTTGATTCTTTCCCCATTTACATAGTAAACATGAGGAGTAACATTGTTTGGGAAATCTCCATCACAAATTAATAATTTTTTATGTTTTCAGTTTGTAGACTCTTAATTCTCCATAGCACATTTTCATAATTTTCTGCTGAGCGCACTTTAATCTACCGACACAAGGCTTGCTTTTTTAGTTATCATCTTCTGCGCATTTCCTTGATGCAAGGCCCTTTCCAAGGCCCGCTTTTCATGTACTGAAAAATGGTTCCATGTACTGAAAATTATTTCCATATAAAAATGAAAATCTCAAGGAATTTTAGGGAAAATTCAGTGAAAATATTCTGAAAAAGCATTTTAATGTTTTCCAGTAAGGAGCTATCCAGAAGAAACCATCTGCTGCTTAACATAAGCAAAACCTTCATAGTTATCGGTTGCTTTTTGGAAAAGATCAATAATATCCTAAGCAAGTGATGAGTAAATCTCTAAAAAAGGGTTTGCAACCTTTCTGATTTTCAAAGTCGTAAAACATTTGTATTGAAGATGTATAGTGAATTTAAGCAACTGAAGTAGGCTGGGATTTTAGTCAATTTTTACTAACTGCTCAGAAATAATCCAGAAATTCCCAGATGGCAGACTACAGGTTGAAAACCACTGATCTACAGATATAATTTGGATAATCCTCCTAAGGTTTTAATATTCAGCTAAACTTGAACACCATCCAAATGCCAGTGTAAGACCAAGAAAGTCATGAGAACCATCTTTTTTTGAGATTTGTCATGTATCTAGACTGAGTGAATAATGATAGCCTATAAACAAATGAAAATTAAAAATAATTTAAAAGCTGAAACTGTATAGTGTCTAAAAGGTTCTGCACATATTGACTTTACAGAAATACAGGGAAAGAGAGGTAAAAAACATAGCTGATCTTCGTCAGTTTCAAATAAGGTTAACTTAGGAATCAAATTAAACTTTCTAATGCATATTTCTAATGTTTTCCTCAATTTCTCATTATTTTCTATAGGACCATGGCAATAGTCAAAGTATTGCATTTAATCCTTACAGCAAGACCTCCATAAGTTAATATTTTCTGTCTCCAAAATAGTTATTCCTTTCGAGATGTTCATTTACTAAAACCAAACATTCTCACTATATTTCTTAAAAACAGTGAATCAGTTAGTAATGAGTTAATTTTCAAATTAAGCTTTTTTTCCTAAAGCTTAGGTTTTTGTTCCCTAAAAACCTAGAGTCTAGGGCTTCTTACCTGCTGTCAAACTATTCGTCTATCCCCTATCTCCTTTCCTTCAGAAAAATAAATAAAAATAATTCTATCCCTTCTCATTAAAACCAGTTATTCTTTTTTAAATGTTACCTGGACTTGGAAATGGCAAAGTCTGAATTTCAAAGTCATATCAGATATGTGAGCAGAATTCTTCTCTGAAGGGTCTACATAACAAGTTACAGCATTAATAGTAAGCACAGTACGTGTACTAG
>NC_082600.1:35194119-35264119 GCF_030936135.1 Gavia stellata
GCTTTTTGGGGAAACCTTATACACCTACGTGCACATAACCAATATGCTCAATCGTGATAGGCAGGAGAGGCTTTTGGAGATCATTAATTCATGTATAACCCCCAGAGAGCTGCCTAAGTAGGGTTTGAATAGGCATTAAATTAAATATGCATATGTTTTAAATGCACATCATTCATTATACAGCAAAATGAAACTTTCAGGGCTTTTTGATGCTGCTTACAGATCACAACACTTAAACACCCCAAATCAAACTGTTTTTCTCCTGTACTGACATTACATTTTAACACAGAAAACTCTCATACCTCTACTTCAATAAATTTTTTCTCATACGATTCTGCTGCCTTACCTACTATTCTGTAGAAGACACAAATAATCAGTCATCTGGAATTAGTTTTTCAAGAAGGCTGAATATTTAATTTTCCATTATCTACACTTTTAAAAGCAGGCACTGTTTAACGCCATTGACAAATTGACATTTACCAAAGCAACATCACTTCACAGCAAAAAGGGTTAAGGAGATCTGTATTAATATAGAAGTCAAGCTTTTAATATTCTGCAAATATTAACAAAGAAAGATGATAATGTTGAGTTAATATGGGTTAAGGATAAAATGAAAATAAATTTTTCTGATTGCTAAGTGTTGACACTTTTTTGGCTAGGCCCGCAGCCTTTTCTTGAAGGCTGTGTAATTACAGAAGGCTTTTCCCCTCCTTCCCCCTCCTGCTTCTAGCCCACATTAGTAATGACCCCTTCACTGCTTCAAAAACCACTAATAGTCTTCAGCAAAGGCAAGAAAAATGAACAGGATAAATTGGAATCCACAGTCAGTAATTTGCATCATATGAGGCTGCTTTGGCCACTCACACTCATTCCTGGCCATCAATCGTGCGCTGTCAGGTGCTGCACTCTGCCACCATGATAAATACTCCTCCTAACACTCTGATTCGTCCAAACAATGTAATTGTCCTCTATTCTCCTCTTGGTAATGGAGATAATGAATGACTGCACAAACAAGAAGGATTGCTCATCACAGACACAGGGGTGGCTTCAAACCGAAAAGCCCCGAGTACAAATTTTAATTGACTGAAAACACAGGTTGAAAGAAAAGAAATCCTGCCTTCCATTTCCAGGCTTCGAGAAAATCACTTCTGAGCATTCCCCGTTTGGTTTGGGGGGCGGGTTCTTTATCCTGAACGCGGGCCCCCCAAAATGGGTAAAATGAGAGTGTAGAAAATCCTGTTGTTGGAAAGCAGCCACAGAAACGCTGTCCAGTATGCAATCCATGTAAAACAACTCCTCACTTTAATTGTGTTTAATCCCAAACTGCAAGGAGCTGGTGTTATGAAAAAAAACCCCCTCCTCCAAATGGAAACAGTTCCATCCAGTTAAATACTTATTGTACTGCAAGGAATAGTATGTTTTTAAAATTTCAGTCGAAATATAACCACACATAAAGCGAATTGCTTACAACGGCACAGAGCGTGGTGGAAATCAGTGAGCCTACTCAGTGTGATAGCCATCCTGGAGCTATTAAGACATTTGAAAATTGGTACACACAAGATCAACAAACACTTAAAAGCTGAGATCTTATCAAAATTCACCTTGCACAGATGGCTTTTATTATTTCTAATTAAGAGTGAGGGACAATAGCACAACAACTCTAACTTATTTAAATAATGTTCTACATTTTGGGGAAGAGAGAAAGAGGACGGGTGTTGTTTTCTGTTCATTTTTTCCCCCCTTCAACATCAGTGATTCTATGGCTTTTAAACGTGAAGTGGACTGTTTATCTGAAAGTGTGCTGGCAGACTGCCACCATATTTCTAAGATTAAAGAAAGGATTGAAAACAATCAGCTTTTCGAGGAACTGAAACCACGACAATATGTTTCTGATTAATTTACAAATATATGTATATATTTAAGGCTAAACTACAGAACCAGAAAATTCCTACTAGTTAGTCTATCACAGGCATTCTTACACTTTATTAGAACAGACATCATATTGAAATAATAAGCATGGGAGGCCTTCGTCTCTTCTTTGATCTATATTACCAAATGTCTGACTGGCTCAGATTTAAAATAAACTTTGGTATGTTTGCACTTGAAAACTGGAAAAAGACCACAAGTAATAATTTGTTGTCAGTTTCCATATTCTCTAACTAAAAACTATAGTTTAGTCTGTACACTGCTGGATGCCAGGCGATGTTAGTCCAGTCACCCCTGCAGTGGCTAAACTTTCTTGCAGGAATATATGCTCCAGTATGCGGGCAATGATGATAGATCACTTCATCAGCGTGGAAATAGCTGAGGTGAATTAAAGGTACAGGTCACAGCTTTCTGTGCTTTCCGAATCTCTTGCAGGCTAGTGTCATTACAGCCTTAAATACACAGGTATGTATGGGAGAAGGGTACCACGGAGCTCCTTCTTCTCTGAACATCTGAGGATCGTGATTTCATGCCAAATGCATCACGAATGTGAAGGCAAGATTTTAAGCTGTTGAATGATGGCTCTTCAGTGTTGTCCTGTGTGATTTTAAAGTATTTTTTCTGTATAAATGTTGTTGATTTGCTTCCAATATATTAAACGATAATAAAGAGTGGTGTTTAAGTGCCATCTATGCCCAGCGTAGTTGGATTTGGTTTTAGGCTTGGGAGTTTATGTGTATGTAGGTAATAATTCTACTCAGACTGAGGTGCAGATTATAAAATTTCATATAAGATTAATTTATTTTCTTATTTAGAAAGCTGAATTCAGAGGAAGGAACACAGAAGGGAGTTTCTGATCAGGAGGTCAAAGAATCTAAATTATTCACCCTTAAAAAGCATAATGAGTACAAAATGCTACGGATTGTTACAAATGGCAGGATTAAAGAATACACTGACATCCTTTAACTTTTCTCAGCCTATTAAAAGCATTCGTTAATTGTCTGTTTAAACATGAATCTCAGTAACAAATGAGTTAATGCTCATAAAAAAGGAAAGAGCTTTGAAAATCTCATCACCTCTAAAAATTCCCATTCTCCTGAGCAGATCTCATCACTTTATTGCCAAGGTAACCATGGGTATCTCATGAACTCTTCAGTGCTACTGGATGGTCAAATATCAGTGCCGCAAAACACCTAGTTCTCTATTTACAGATGATAAGGCCATGCTTCAGACACAGGACTGAGCTCCAAAACGGATGCACTTCTGATTCTGTGTGATGACTGCAACTCATTTAGGAAGGAGAGAAACCACTTACATTCCAGAAGTTTCAAAATTCAACAGCAACAGAAAGTGCTATGAGCATAGTCACTTGACAGACTATGCATTGGTAGGGGCTCCATTTAAATGGTGGTCCTAACTACCTAAGATATCACCCATCTCATCACATCACAACCTTTTTGATCTCTTAACTATATAACGCCACCCTAAATGTTGAAGGAGCAGAGGGACCTTCACATACAGAACCAAGATTGCCAAGCATGCTTTTAGAAAAGTTTAAGGGTATCTCCTGAACCAAAAGCTTTTCAAAGTTTATTCAAAGCTTACCTGTTCAGTCTAGCTCTCCTAGAATAAATATCCTTCTCTGCTATGCACATAAATCCTGCCAGACACACTGTAATGGTTCACAAGCACTGATGCTAACATTTCGAGCAGAAAGACTGTTGTTATGTCTCTCTTAACTCCTAGAGAACACCACCCATATTAAAAATGGTGAGCACCAAATAAAGCACCTGGACAGACAGACTGAGCTGAAGAATCAGAGTTGCTGTGGATAATCTAACACACAAACACCAAACTCAGGGCTCAGTAGCCCTGAGGGGCTTCCCTATCAATAAAGGAGAGCCATACTTACTACTGGAGAGCGTAAAGCTGATTTGAGCCATATTCTGCTAGTTGAGCTGAAGCAAGGAGAAATTAAAAAGCAAAGCTAAAATAGATACGGCCCAAGGGCCTAAACACCCCGTTTCTACCATATTCCTGACTCTTGCTGGTCTGATGAACAAAGGACCAAGAGGACCCACTTTTCTGTGTTTTGCCACTTTAAAGACATCAGGTAACACATTCAAAGAGACAAGCTGATGTGCTAAGGAAGTTCAATGTACATGAGAGGGTTGCTGATGACATATGGCTGCTTTTAGACACAACAAAAAAGAGAGATGACCAGCTGTGTGGATTGCAGAATGAAAGCTTGTGAAGCACATTTACAGGAAAAAAAAATAGATGTTCTAAGGAAGGGAAGAAGGATGATTAATAAAGTAATAACATGCAGTATTGTGGTAAAAAAATTCCCATTGCATTGGAAACAGAACAATGACAGAGAACCATATTCTCCAGTGCTCTAAGAAGAAAAACATTTTTTAATCTTTTGTACAAAATTTTCCCACAGAAAATTTTCTTTCAAGTAAATTAAAAGGATGATGAATGGCCTGTACAGTGATTCTGAAAATGGTGAGTATTCACATGGATAAGAAGAGTGACAATGAGCATTATCACTCATCAAATTCAATTTGGCTCTATTTTCTGGGAGGAACTGGGATTTCTGGTGAAAATGTTAATATGTTAGTGTTGTCCCAATTTCCAGCTATCAAAAATTTCAGGGTTTTGATACATAAGAATAAACAGACACTTTGGCTCTGGTCTTTCAATTCCGAATTTTCAGGTAGTGAGTTCCCTGAAAGTAGGATAAATAATGGGATGGTCTGTCATAAGGAATGGAAAAAAGAATCTACGGAGAAAATGGAAGAATATCTGACAGGAATGGTAGGAAATTTAATGGCGTACTTTGTAGCTAGCAACTAATTAAAAAAAAAAAGAAAGTGCAGCAATTAGTGCTCTATAGGAAAATATTAAGGTTGCTACTCAGAGGACTATAAAGTTAGCTGAGATAACTGGAAATAGTTCTGCTGCAGTTGTGTGAGAGAATGAGTTACAGGAGAGATGCTCAAAGTTAGACTTAAATTTTGCCCATAGATTAGAAATAGGTAAATTTGGTAGCTATGGAAAAGATGAAATGATAGAAAATATTTTAAAAATGCATTTTAGATAACAAGGAAGTACTGGAGAGAGGAACAGTGATATTGGAAAGATGGTTTTCAGGTCAGTCTCCAGGCATAAAGCACAATGCCTAGCAATAAAATGAAATGGTATTACAGCGATTTTCTTCTCCTAGATATTATATGGTATCTTCTAGATGGTTGGATATAAAATCCTATTTCCATTGAGTCAGTGAGAGTTTTGCCATTATCTTCTTTAGAATTTGGTTTGGAGCCTAATTTAAGAAACCTAACCTTTGAGTAAACATACAGAAATGTTACTTTAATCTTCTGAAATACAAAATCTGTATTACAGACAAATATTGAAGAGTTTTCTGTAATATTTTACAACTATTGTAGAAACAGACTGAAAAGACAAAATGGAATGCGTCTGTAGAATAAATTGATACACCCCAACAGGGACTAAAATTAAAGACACTTGTTGAAGACCAAAATCTGTAATGAAGCCAACACAGAGAGAGTCTTTCAAACCACTAACCAATCAGTATGGTAAACTAGTCTCAGAAGTAATGAAGACAAAAAAAATTACTGCAAACGCTGAAGTAAAAATCATAGTGAGAAGGTCGTAAAGTGATGAACAGAATTAAGCTATAAGACAGAAATAGTACTTTTAAATAGTTCTCTCTCTTACTTAGAATGAAGTGTTTCACCAAGTTCTGCTTCGTTAATCCCCTGAGAGAGAGCTGGAGCAAAGTTGGGGGATGAGAACACCTTACTTAATGCAGGCCAAGAAAATAATCAACACTACTAAAAATAACATCCCTTTCATTAATATCAACATGCAGAGCTGGGTCCCTTTTAATGATGTAACAGAATGGAACTGTCTGGTGAGCCCTAGATTTTTCTTCTTCAAAATGTGAACCTTTACCTGTTGGAAGGCTAATTAAAAATCTTTATTTATGCTAAAGATCAGCCCCACCAGCAAAATTTGGAGGCAAATATCCATTCTTGACCCTACGCAGTCACTGGTTTTGAAGTAAGGTACTCCAAAAAAAGGGTTGATATAAATATCAGATCCAGGTATGTGACAGTTCTCAAATTTTTAATATATTCATCTCCACAATGTTTTTTCAGGTTCACCTACATTACTGGCTATGACTGAGGCAGATGCTCATTTCATATCAGATCTTTTTACTTAGCCTTTCCAATTTGGAGTAGGAATTTGTGAGTCATATGGACACGTTTAGGAATGGAACGAACATTAAATATTAAGCAGTGGTACCCACACAGTACAGTTATAGCTGTCTTTGAAGGTTCAGCCATCTCACTGACTAATTCTTTTTTCAAGATTGGATAAGCTGAAGAACTTCAGATTATGTGTTTGAAAAGTTCAGGACCACATAGGGATTTTCACAAATCTGGTCCCAAACAACCCCAGTGCCCTGCCTTGCAATACACCCAGGGAATCAGTTCCTACAGGGCTGATTTAATTGAATTTGAACCTCTATCTAACCTACCAGAGCTGGTTCTTTTTTGATTGCCCTAAACCAAATTTTTACACAAAATAGTTTACAAATGCATCAGGAAAGAATACAGGGCTCACAAAGCCATAAAGATAAAGCACAGTTTCTTTTTTTTTTTTTGCTCTATAGACAGGATTTACAATTGATAGGGAAAAAAAGCATGTCCACTGTGAACGATAATGGACAAGGAACTAGTATATTCATTCAGTAGCTGACTTCTGTTAGCTGGGATAGAGAATTGCACAAATCAAGGATTTAAGGAAACACAGAAATGGGATTATATAACACATAGACGAGAACAAACATGGCTGTGAAAATATTTGATACCTTAAATACCCAAGAAACAGAAATACTTTCTTAATGATTTCAAAGGAAAGGAAGATTCAAAATTAATCAGGTGAAATAAACAAAAATAAACATGTGAAACTCCAGAAGAAGTACAAGCGTTAAACACTTCTCCATCCTATAAAAGAGTGCATAACATATTGTTGACTATTTAGTGAAGTGTCTGTTGCTGAATGTCCAGAACAGTTTTCTGAACTTCAGCAATACATTGAAAATCCTAATTTAATGCGGAAGACAACATGGATTTATGACAGCAAGGTCTTTCTTAATTAACTTTCTAGTGTTGTTAAATAATGTTATCACCAGCACAGAGGAATGGAAATGCCATAGATATTATCTCTTTCAGTTTTATTACAGCACTTGATATAATTTCAGATTAAAGACTATAAAGTAGAAAAATGTCTCATAAACAAGTAACAACAAGTGGTGGGTTAAACTGACTAGTGAGGAGACTCTCCTTACTTTCATATGTAATTGAATTAGGCAACAATATCAGATAAAGCTAGAAATACAAAAGATTCATGCACTGTTAGGCATGAAAGGTATGCTAAAGGGCCAACCTACTACCCCACAAAGGCGATAGAAGTTCTCTGCAGACTTCAGTGGGAGCTGGACTGTAAATTTATTAGCCTTTACTGATTAATATAGAAAGCCATTTTTTCTTGAGATGCAGATGCTGTTATGTTAATTGTGAAAAAATGGTGCAGAAAGATGTAATTGATGTTTTCTGAAACATCTTGGTATAATACATGAGTGAAAGTATCAACAGGCACAAAAATGTTTATTATTATCTCCCTCACCTTCACCTTGCCGGATCATAGTTTAACAAGCTCTGTAGGGCTCTTTAGTTTAATTCACAATTCTTCAGTTTCTGCTACTTTGTGGATCTCAGGCTCAAGTTTTGCTTCTGCTTTAATTCAAAGCTATTGTGCACCCACCAGGCTAAATAAAATCAACAAAGTTCAATAGCGCATCTTGTATTTCTTACTCACAGGTGGAGTAGGCAGGGCCAATCATGTCACAAATGTTACGCTAAATACTCTGAAGCCTGTAGACTATAGGCACAAGTCAAGTCACAAGCATGGAGATTAAAATCTACTCTGCATTTGATGTGAATTGGGTACTGATACTGCAAAAACTGAAATACCTCTGTCATTAAGGAAAAGCTAAGCTGCCCAGAACTGATTTCTTCAGCATCGAAACTTATAAACCAAGAGAATGATGCAACTGACTTGGAAAACTAATGCTATAATTTAATCTTGTTGTGTTAGAAACTGAAAGTTGGACTTTTAAAACCTATTTTGTGCTATATCCTGGCAGTAATACTTACATAGTGCTATTGAGCAGCACTTTCTTCCATGTGAGAACCCTTTGAGTTTCATTGGGTTACACACAGAATAAAACACTAATCAGTACAAGTAAGGTCTGGCTCTGAGTCTGGCTCATAGACAGAGGACCGGAGAGAGAACTTTATTTTGGTTATTCTCTAAGTAGGAGACTTTGAATTTCCTTTTTACCTAAGCTACATCTGCTGAGCTAGTTTATTACAAAAGAAATGGGAACTATGGCAATACATAGCTCCAAGAGTTTCCCATTCATACCATAAATATGTGAGGCCATGGCTCTGGGCAAGCTTTTCAACACATTCAGTAGCAGGATTTGATAGAATGCAACAGCTAGCTCTCATTGCACCTCTTAATTTGCTTGCTGGAACTTGGCAATTTACCTTTCAAGAGCCATAGACCAAGTGGATATCTGTTTGGCACACACAAAAGTTCTTTTCAGGGATCTAGTGAAAGGGTAAGGTATGGTCTGCAGCTTAATGAAGTTATAAGCTAGTGACATATCTTGCCAGAAAATATTCATGACCTACTAAAAGGAAAGAAAACTAGTCATCACAAAATAAGGGATTATGTTTTAATTTTTAATATACATAGTTCAATATATACTTAGCTGGTTTTATATATATACATAGTGAATTTGCAAAGCAAAGGCAATGGCTGCAACAACTTCCATAGTACAAAGACACCATGATAATAACGAAACCCTGAACCATACATAGTTAAGGCCAGGCTTGTTGAAGACTTCATTCAAGTTTTGGCAAATGTTGTTAAGACTTTTGGGTGCAGTGCTGCAATTGATGTTTTCATGTGGCAGCTAGGTGAAACTGCTGTGGTTCAGGCTAAGTCTCATTAAGTCTGAACTCAAAACCTCAAAGATGAACTCTAAGCCATGAATTTACATAGATCTACAAACATTTCCAAAATTCTGCAAAGGGAAACTGCAGCTCAGTTCTTCAAAGGATGTCCACTTTCCAAAGTATACATAGATTTTGTTTTGCTGTTGTCCCAGTGAGGCCAGACTATATGCTATCTTCTTCCTTCCAGAAAGTCCTCTTTTCTGCCTTTGAGTCCTACACAAGTTGGTTATTTCTACACTGGCAACTGGCAACAGGGTTTTGAAATTGCTCACAGAAGCAAGACCTTGAGGAGACAAGAGCTTTTAACAGGTGATAGGAAGTAAGAAGGGAAAGTTAGTAGCCAGTATTGAAGTATCAAGCTAGTGGTCACTCTTACGAGGTTTAGAGCAGAAGTGATGAGGTTTTAAGGTTTGGGGAAGGGGAGGTGGAGGGCTCTGAACTGAAATGGTCTTCTTGGACGAGGGACAGTAGAACATGGGTCTAAAAAGAATAAAGCATCTGAGAACGCATTATGTCTGATTTGAAAGCATTTATTAGTGCTTGTGCCTCCCATTTAATGTGCTATGATTATCATTACATTTAAATTTAATCAGATTCTGAATTGCAGCTCAGGTATGCGGGGTAAGAGGGCAAACACATGGAAATGGCAGTAGCTCTGCAAGGTGCTTTTGGGGTCAGTTAGAAATGGGGACGCTAATGCAGCAAGACATAGGGTTTATTCTGGAAAAGGATTTAGCTCAACCTCAGGGAGACAACTTGGAGCAGGAAAGTGAATCTGGAGGAGGTCATTAGTAAAGGGTGGCTGGGGAGCAGGTAAGGTCTCTAGAGCAGGAGGTGTGGGTGCCAGGAAGCCCCAGGACCGGAGGGACTGAGGAGCTGGCTCTCAGCAGGGCTGGGGTGGGAATGCCAGGGCAGGAAGGGTTATCAAATCACACTGGCATCTAACCACCACATGGGCACCTCTGGTTTGTTTCAGAGTTCCTCTGTAGAGTTTAAATGAATTTATATGTAAGCCCCAGACTTTAGAAAGAATTAAAAGGCCTCTGGAAATAAATGCAGGTAGTTTATAATCTCAGTTGTCTGGCTCTTCTTGCATTTTTTTTCCATTTCTCTTTTTATTTCCACAACTTGCTAGTAGTCTGAGGTGTAACGATATATACTACGTGTCGATGTTCTGCCTACCACTACCACTGAGAACAACGTGCCGATTTCCACAGGCTTGAAAAGGAAAAAGCATGAAAACACACGTACACGCACACAACCCAGTACATACATGCTTAGGAAACAGTAGATAGCAACATCTGCCATGGATCTGTAACATTTTAAAAATATTTACTAGGAAAATGTTAAAAGAATGTATAACGTTTACACATTAGAAGGCCTTGATGCAAAGTGTTTTCCTCAGAAGGGTGTACTGATTTGCTATGTGGTAGATGCCCTGAGCTGCTGTCAATCTGAAAAGAAGCAAGAAGTATACGGTGCCACTGTAGAAACATTTAGGCACCTAAAGATGAAGGTAAGTACAACGAAACAGAATAGGAGTTAGATGGATAACTCACCTGATTTCAGTGGGAGCTCGGCATGCAATGTATTTAGTTATTTTTGAAAATTTGACAAAGTGCTCATCTGCATTTTTAGTCACCTAAATGTGTTTAAGATCTGGTCTTAATGGAGCCTATTGACCCCTCCATGTCTATTGGATGCCCTCCCCTGAGACCACCATCTCGCTGAACATCCAGTGCACAACTATCCACTATCACTAAGCGAGATTAACCTGTGTCAGTGTTTTGGGAGCTTGTGGAGCCCCCATAAACCCTTAAGAGGTTAGGCGACCTAAAATGAAAGCCAAGTAATTTACTTGATCTTTTACTGCCCGTTTCTTCTGGGTAGCTTTTTAATAAAATCTCCTTACAATCAATAAAATATATTTATAACAAAGTACCACACTCCTACCAACAATCTGCGAGCTGGTACACACACTTCGCGGCTTATAAACTGACACACTGTAATAGCTGCACAGTTTTTAGCAGCTGTCTCTCACACCATGTGTCCTGCCCAAGTGGAGATTGAGATTCAGACATGGTGTTCAAAAACTGGGATTGTCCTGTAATTTTCAGAATAGATGGCAACCATATAATAATTAATTCCCTAAAACCAAGTAGGGAGAAACAGCTGAAGAGGAGAAGATTTTTTTCATTGCAAAGAAGATGTAACACCCAGGGGGCTTTCAGATATTCTGGAGCTGGGCATAGGATAAGAACCTCAATAGTAAACAGATAAATTGATACTATGTTCCTATACACACTCCAGTTTTGGAAATGGATGTGTGACTTCCATAGCAAATAGCAGCTGAATCTGCACATCCATCCTTATACATGACTCTAAGTGTATTATGAAAAAGAGGAGTCCAGAAATCTGAATTCTGCCTAGATTTTAAAAAATTAATCCTCTTCTTTCTTTTTACCTGAATGACATTAAAAATATCCTCTTCTGCAAACTGCAGAGAGATCTCTTACAACCTGGTCTTCTACCTCCATCCATTCCACGTAGGAATAGTGGCATCCTTTTAAAACTAATTTTTCAGCCTTGAAAAGCCTACCTTTTCCATCTTTGTGATGGACATGCTTCTACTTGATCTGCAAAGAAAGTTGACAAGACAGGAGGCCACTCGACCCAACTGCAATCACTGAAAGCTATCATAGAGCTTGTTACATGGTAAGAAGCAGCTACAAAGTCAAATATGAATACCTACTGCATTTTAGAGCTCTATTTTTTTAGCCCTGCATCTTAAATGGGGGTGAAAAAGCAAGATTTGGGCCTTTACTCATCAGCAATACTAAAATGGTGCAATTTGTATCCCTTTTAAATAATACAGGAACAAAAGTTTTGAGTAATCTTAATCTATACACTGTTTTCTTGGCTTTCCAGCAATAGTTGAGTTGGCTTATCTAGTTATTGGAAGTAAGCATTGATTCTCAGTAAATCACTTGATTTGCATAACATACCTGCTTTTTACAGACAATGTTTTCCTCACCAAAATGCTAACAAGTTGGGTTATTTTTTATTAATTAAAAAAAAGAAGCAGTCAAGCTTGATTCCTTTTTTTATCCCGCTTTTTGATAGTACATAGTGGTGAAGTTGACAGATCTCCTTTACAGGCTTTAAAATTTTCAGATTCTGTTGGAATTCAGAAGAAAAGTTTCAAAGTGCTCTGTAGTGTTACAAAAGACTTGTGCTATTTTCATCTGTTAGCTTGAGCAACGTGCCAGTAAATAAAGATGAAGAATTACAATAACTTAAAATAATATTTTTGTGTATTTAGAATACTTTCCAGACAGGGATCTCAAATTGCTTCATAAATGTTAGCGAATACAAGCAATGAAAACCTTACTACATCGCTCCCTGGAAAAAGAAAGCAAGAAAGAAAAAAGGAAGCTGTTTTGGGGTGGAGAAAGGGAGGCCTAGAGATACCTAGTGCCTGACCCAAGGTCATACGGGAGGAAAAATGCATAGCTGAGGACAGAACCCAAGGATGAGCTTACAGAAAATAGCAGTAGGTTTCTGTATCAAGAAAAGATACCTCAATCAGCAATCAGATTTTTAAGAGCACAGGGAGAGTAGTCAAAATCCTCTAGTTTTATAAGAAAGACATTTAAGACCTATGAATGATGAATGAATGATGATATTTTTCCTACTACCTAAGGCAGTACTTGCATTTCTGTTGAGTGCAGAATAATTCCTGAAATAATTAAACAAACAAACAGAAAGAATTAGGACACTTTGGAAGGACTGACATTATGGCTGATTTTCAAAGAAGTTTTAGGTTTAGGGGTGTTAATTCCATCAAAACAAAATAAGAAATAGGTGCCAAACTCCCTGGGGCCTCATTGAAATTCTCAGCTCATATCACTGTAATTGATTGCATATGAGCACAAATTAGAGTTAAGATAGAATTTAATTCTATCGTGTACATATGTTCATTCTTCTCCTGCCGTCATTCATTCATCGCTTTTTTTAAATGCACCTTTCATTGAGTGATTTACAGTAATAAAACAACCACAGAGAAAACACATTTCCTTCCATACCCCCCCAATCCTAAAATATTAAAAACAATAATAAACAATGGACCATAACATCAACTGCCTTGAATTGACACCATTTCTCTGCCAATTTAAACTAGCTGAGTACGTGGCCTCCTGCATTTTTGTGTTTTCCAAGGTTATTCTCAGCAGCACCTGCACAGTAAATAAAGGTAAAAGTGCAACAAAATAGACACAGACGTATCAGTGAATGAGGAGCTCTGCTTCCATATACATTAGTGAACTCTTCTCCTGACAAACAGGCTATCACCGTATAATGGGCTTTTCCTGAAGTTTACTGCGGCACTGTTTATAATAACATTGCATCCAGCCTGCCTTGTTGGTACTTTTGCATTGCAGGGTAACAGTTCTGAGGTGGCAGCAAACAGCTTCCGTGCTTGTGTCAGGAGAAATAAAACTGTTATTATTTCATACACTTCAGAGGCCACACTCGAACTCAGCAGCTCTGCAGAGCTGTTGTGAACAGAAAGCTCTGCTGTAGAACACCGGGCTGCCCCCTCAACAATAAACCGTCTTCTCTCCCCTCCGTGTTTGGCTTCCCGCCAGTTGCCCATTTGCTTTACACCATCAATTTATATTCACTGAGATGGTGTAAGGTTCTAGAACAGCACTGATTATCAAATCTGCCTGCCAAACATATGAGCAGTAAAAGCTGGTCTTCCAGAGTCCTACATGTATCATCCAAGGGCCCGATCCTGCGAGCTCGCCGTATGAAGAGCAGCGCTCAGATCAGCCAAAGTCAACGGAGCCCTTCGCAACAGCAAACGCCACTGCTGGGAACAAGTGCTCGTGGGACGAGATCCTCGGTGGCTCGGCTTCCTTGCGCAGAGCTTTAAAGGAGAGCTTTTCAGCAACCCCACAACGACATAAGACCTGCCAGAGTCGGTCGAGAGAGCTCGTAGCTTTTGTCCTATCTTTTGGTTAGTGTTTCATACAGCAACAGTTTGCCAGCTGATACCATCTCTTCCAGTATATGTGAAGCAGTTTTTAAAAAGGTTTTAGAATAGCCATGCAGCCACTCATTCCTTGCTAATCCCAAATATTGAAAAGCCAAAAAGCTCTCACCCTCTTACCCCTCCCCACATCCAAACCAATCCAACATCAGAGTTCAAAAGATGTTAAAAATCGTGACGCTTTAGAAAAGGACTTTAAAAAGAATACCGGCTGATTTTTATTTGCCTTTAATGTCTAAGGAGCATGTAATTCCAACTTCCAAACTTTCTATTTAATCATGAGGTCTAGGAATTTACTTCTTTAAATAGAAGTTTAGATTCTCAGAGGAAAGAAAAAAAGATGTTTACAGCTGAGATGGTTCTTTAGAAAGACACCAAATGTCATGAGAGCAGCATTCAGGAGAACTGAAAACACTGCATTAACAATGGATTTTAGCAAATTAATTAGCCTTGCCCATTTTAATTTTTCTTTCACAATGCTTTAAGCTTGTGAGAAGCAGCCACAATGGGTTTTGTTCATAAGTTACTTTGCATCTAAAAAGAATTAGAATATTTCATGCTTCCTTTTCCATGCGGTCATATATTGGTAATCCTAATTTGAATCCTTTCGCCTCATGTGCAATTAGTTCTCACTGAAGCCAATAGACGTCATCCATACGTAAGGAAAGCGAGATGGAGCTTTAATGAGTGGGAAGTGAATGTAACAATGAAATAGCAAATGAAGAGTTTTTGCAGAAACAATACAGCTTCCTGGAGGAGAAACAAACCTGTAGAGATAAATACCTCTACCTTCTCTTTGCTTAAGAGCTATAATATTGGACTCACTTAATGCATTCAGAAGTGTGCATGCATTTTCCAAATGTTTCCTAGCTATATTAATCATACCTCAGTCCTAAAATGAACTCTGTGCAAGAAGACTTATGCGCATCCATAGTGTTATCTGCAAGATTACAGCCTTTATTGCTGACTATTTGTAAATAAGGATAAAAGTCAGCGTAGGCATCTCTTCAAATGCAACTTTAAAATACCATATGTCCTTATGCTTGTGTTATGTGACGAAATCTGACAGATCAAAGGACCAGATTTCCCACTCTACATTGATTATTTACTATCATTCATTTTCATGCATTTTAATATGTGGTATCTACATTTAGGTTTTTGAGAGCCAGAGAGAATTCAAGCTGCAATACTTGGATCCAGACTCTGAACTTCACATAGCTTGGGGATCTGGCATTTTGGTTCAGCTTTTCCTTTATGTAAACAACAATGTATCTCAGATGAAGTCCACACTGCCTTCAAACATGCTCAAGCTGTCTTACCCCTTTCCTCCTTTCCAATCTATTCACCTTTTCCCCTCAAAAAAGGAAAAAAAAATCAGTTCATGGCTAGAAATTCATAACAGATTTTGACTGCAGGCATCAATCCTTCAGTTCACTGTGTAAGTCAGTGGAAGTGATCATGTTGTCTTTCTAAATATAAACCAACAGGGTGACCCAACAGAGACAATAACAGAGCTTCTGACACTTCTCTTCATTGCCCAGTCATAAATTCATAAAGGGATGTATACTATCACCAGTTGGTAAATTTGCTAGATAAACATCAACACCAATTTAATGACTTGTGTACACGTTGTAAACCAGGGAATCTTTATACAAAGAAATCAGATAAATCAAACATGAGCTGAGGCTTAGAGGAAAGCAATTAAAGCTTTAAGGTAAAGTTGCTGAGGGTGGGCCCTGTATCACATTATAGTGTATAATAGAAAATGTGTTAACATGGAGTACCGTATGTGAAATTAAATTAATTAGTAATATAAAACACTTCTAAAGCAGCATGTCCATTGACAGATAAATAGCTTAAACATAAGAGATAAATAACCCATTCAGAGATCTCAGCTCTTTTTTTATCAAAGAGAAGAAATGAAAAAAGAAATCAAACTTCCTAAAAGACAGAGGTGATAAACACATAGCTAAAATAGACATTTGAAAGCCGACTTGTTCGCCCCAGGCTAGTGATTGAAAAGAAAAAGCATAGCCAGACCATAAAAAACCTATTGGACCATATTTCATTTGCTGTAGTATATTTAAATGTTTCACTGCACACCAATTTAAATCTAGTGCCTTATAGGCTGGTGTAAAATACCTTAAGCTGTACTACTTTCTGAGCAACTGTAAGGAATCTTTCTTTGAGACAGACTTCTTATAGTTACCTCACATAGCCTTTCTTAAGGTTAGTAATATACTTCAGGCTATATGGACAATTTTTTTCTGCTCCAGACATCAAAATGAATTACAGCTCCTTCCGCCTAACAAAATAAACAGGTAATCTGCCGTTAGGATTAAGGACTATTAGCACAATACAGACTGGAACAGGAAGAGCTACTGGAGTCCATGTACAAAAGTTTAACATGTTCCCTAAACTCCAGACAAGACTTTTGTATCATGTACAGCTCTCCATGTAAAGGCCAGGCTGGAGGTCCCTACTTGTACTTTCTGGCATGCGACTGGCACGATTTAAGGAACCATTCAATTAATTGCGCACAAAATCCATACCCACCTGTTACTCTTCACTGATTGCTGCTGTGTACCTCTCTTCTAAGCTTCTACCAATTTCCCAAATAACTTTTCCAGTTCCACCTGCGATGGTAACATACTGCTGGCAGAAGCTGGTGGAGCACTTCCCTCATTCTCATTTGCCAGATGAAAGAATCTAATAGCACAAAAGTTTGGACAACTACTACTTCCCGCAGGTTATATTATGGACAGTTCCCAGCTGAACACCTCTAGTTTCTGAGGTCAATGGTTTTGCCAGTTTTCTGGGATTCCAGTGGACACACCGAGCATTTGCCAGTTTCAAACACACCTTTGGTGGTCCAGACTGTAATTCAAGGATCTCAGGTTTATGTCTACGGCATCCAGTATGCAGAAGCGTCCTTTGCTCCCCACCACCTGAATTAGGTGAGTAATGCAGAAGTTACTGTGTGAATTCACAGTCACTTTGATGCCTATTCTAACGTGGCACTCGCTACCCAGAGGAAAGTAAGTTTTGTTTTGGTGAAAGTAGGCTTTCATTTATTCATCTCCACAGTGATAGGAGTCTATGTATTAGCCATCATAATACAAAATGCTTTTAAATCCTCCCTAAGGGAAATGTATTATCCTCCATTTCTGTAAAAAAGGAGTGGGGGATGGGACATGAAGGTAAGTATTCTAGCTATAGGTCAAAAAGCAATGTTTCTCCAGCAGTCTCTACAGCATGCATCATTGCTTTAACACAGGTGGTTAGAATTTGTGTTAGTTAGATTTGTCTGGGTGGAACAGAAAAACGGCAATGTGTAGTTCTTTTGTAAACATGGATGCAAAGCTGGTATTCACCGGCTGGAAGTTCTGACAATGCAGAGGGGCACTTGGTCAGTGTGTTATGAAAAAACAGAAGTTAGTAACACATCCAAGGGTGAAGAGAGAGGGGATGGGACATACTTTGAATGACTAAACCATGCCAACTCTGCAATGCAAAGTTTAGAAATATTTTGAGCAAGTTAGGTACACAAATTAAAGCTGCCCTGAGGCAACTATAATTTACTTGACTGGGTGATTTGCTATCACTGTGTAACTGCCAAAGCCTCACTACGTTTGGCAACATCACAGAAGTAACCTTTCCATACAGGCAAATCACTCACTAGTAATACCTGCGCTGAATTAACTCGTGTAAGCATTTTGATCAATATGAGGTGTGTGTTTAAAGACAAATTCTGGCCTCATGAGGGCTGCTGCAAATCAGCAGTAACTTGCTACCAGTTCCTCTCTTCCTAGTTTCTGGGAAAGGACTTCTAAAATTTGACCTTTCAGTTTGTTATAGGCAGAACAGGTATTCCTCTTGTAAGAGAGTATTTTCATTTGCTAAACTTCGCTTCCCAAGTTGATATTTACTCTGCAGAATATTTGCCCAAGCCTCAATGATTTTGGAAAGTTTTAGCAAAAATGATTCAGCCATTTCTGAAATGAAATTAAAGAAAAATATTGGTATGTTGTTTCTCGCTATACTTAATTGAGGAGAGCGTGCTTTGGAACAGAAGCAGAACATTTGGAGAAGGGATGGCCCTGCTCTCAGGGATGTGCCTTTTGCCATCTCTTTGAAAATCCACCCACATTTGGCCAAGCTATAAACCTTTGAAAATTTTCAATTAGCACTAGTTCAGTAAAGACATTTAAGAGTTTGTCAGCTAAATTCTTCAAAGACTCCATCTGTACTGAACATGCTCCAGCCTGTACTTGCTGGCATCTGCAGCACCCCCCACAGAACAAGGGAGCATGCGCTGCTCCAGCTCCGAGCAGGACTTCCTCTGAAGCAGTCCTTCTCCATTGCTGTGGACCTTCCTGGGCTAGGGAGTGAGCACAGGATGCTGTCACCTGTATCCTCCACATCCCACACCTATGCGGCAAGAAGGACCACAGGGGAGTAATGTAAAGCCGGCTGGCATTTTTCTTTTAATGTTTGCCTCCAATGTCTGTCATTACAAAAAGCCTTCAAAAGAGTCTGTCAGTGCGAGGCTCCTCATTTGCAGCGAAATGGCAACTAAGGCAGGTCCCAGCTCTTCATCTGGTCTCCATCATCCACCTCACTGGCTCCGATATTTCTTCTTGCCTCATCATTTCCCTCACCCCACTCCAGTCCCAGGGTCCAAGTCCCAGCAGCTGCCTCCATCCAGCACACTCCTAGCCCAATTAATTCTCAGTCACCTTCTCCCAGTGCTCCAGCTCCATTCCTTTAGAGTCGGAGTCTCCTTAATTTCCAGTACAGTGCCAGCCTCTTTACTCAGCCAGCCCCCTTCATCTCCTCCTTTGCTTCGTGGTGTCTGAGCCGGTGTGACTCAAACTACATCTTTCTCTCTTGGACAGCTTTGGTCCCCTCTACATTTAGCTCTGGCAGCTTCTTCCACCACAGCCCTGGGTACCAGAGGAACAGTAGGTATGGGATAAAAGCTCTTTGTTTCGACGCCTGGCTATGACAGTCAGCTCAGGCACTTTGAAGCAGCCTTGCAGTAGTATGCGCAGTCCCTCTACAGCACGAGTGCAGTCTCACCAGCACGAGGTGGTGTGGTATTCACGATTATGGCTATTTAAGACAGAATTTCTGGAAGTTTAGCTATCAAAACCCAGGAAGTCTTCAATAAGCATCTGTGAACCGTGATTTTTGCTAAGACTTAAACCATGGCCAAGTTGTTACATTTTTACAAGGGAAGCAAACGCACACTCCTAATATTCACCTGCCAAATTTCAAATCCCCCTCTCTCACAAATGGGAGCACTAAAGCTGTTCAAAGAAAAGGTCTCCAGAATTATTTAACACTGTTAAATAATGTGCACCATGCTTCTTTTTTTTTTTTTTCTGGACCTATTTTGCCTGAAATTTTTCTTGAGAATTTAGCTGTCTCTTAATGGTCCTGAACAGGACATTGAGACTGAGCCTATGCTGTTATTCTGCAGTTATTGGTACACACTGTATCTCAGGATCATGAACTAAATTGTTAAAATCCCAAGACTGGCAGTTTCCATAGATCTTGGCTTTTTATTTTAAGAAAATTACTTTAAAATAGAGCTCATTAAATATATGATTTAAATATGTAATGTGTTAGGTACTTGTAGGACCTTTTAATTGGATCAAGCATTTTCTATTGTGTATATCTTTATAATACTTCTAAGCTGTCTGAAAAGCCTAGCTTGTTTGTCTAACATGGTATAGATTTTGCGAACTGCTACAGTTTTCTCTATTTACTTTCCCTGATCTTCCATCAGCTGCTCGCTAGGGTTGACTCTGAACAAGGTTTTGTTAACCCAGGATCTCTAATAGGAGTCTGGCTCTACAGGGCAGAGCAAATGCCTATTAATATAAGTAGTCAAAGCAGTTAAGATACTTCTTGACCGTTGGATAATTTTCTGTCAGTAAGAAGAATACTGTTACTTTAAAAGTCTAACACAATACTTTGTCTCAGAGGTATTGTTTCCAGTGCACTGCATTTCATAGATCACTAAGCAGCATTAATTGAAGCCCCATTCCAGCAATCTGACCATAGGAGGACTATGCACAAACTGGGGTTTTCTATTGAGGGAAAGAGAAAATGGAGACCAAAAGAACAATACAAACACATTTTGCAAAATTACAATATTCCTTTCTTGCAGTTCATGACAACTCGGAGAGTTTGAAAGCTGAGCTTTCTCTATCACTCCACAAGCCTGCAAAGTTTTTGGCCTCTCTGTCTTCTATCTGTATGAACCGACAAGCACTCAAGGATTACCATCACCTCAAATGATCTAACTGATCTGAAAATGTCAAGGAAAACATGTAATAAGTTTTAATTCTGCTGGATTGGATTGGACTGGCTGGACACATGAGTGAAGTCACATAGCGTTTCATCTTCTCCCATTTTTCTGGGTTCTGGGTTGAGCTTGTAACACGGATTCAGGGAAAGTCTTTCTGACTTTCTTCCTGGAAGGTTGGGTGGCATGTGATCATAGGAAAGAATCTGTTAGACTACAAATGAAAGGTTTGACAGAACCTAAGAGTTTGCTGTCAAATCAACTGGCGGGTTGTAAGTAGGACAGGGTAATACAGTAATGCACAGCAAAATGTTCTCCAGTTTCAGACCTAGTGGGCTATACAAGCTGATAACAAAGTGGCTGTTTAGATTTTATTTCTCTCCAGGGCTGGTATGCTTACAAGATGGTATCAATGCTGTACATTGGAGTTAGTTTGTCCACTCTGAATACTCTGCTTTTCATACACCTACATTTTGAGGAATTCCAGAAAAAAGAAAGAAACATAAACCAAGAAAACAAGACGCTTAACTCAGAGATTAGGATTTTAAAAGCAAACAAACAAAAAAAGAGCAAGCAGATCTCTCAAACTTCATGAAAAATAGAAAACTAAGAAAGAAAAATCTGGAAACAATAGTTCTATCAGAAATTTTGTTTTCCAAGAAAGCTTTTGTAGAAGTTTTTATACAGACTTTGTAATTAAAAGTACCAAATCAGTATCATATTCTGGTAAAACACTGAAGTAGTTTTTTAGGCATGACATTCCCTCAAAATTGTCTGTATGTATGCTTTCAAGACAGGAAGCCACCTTCACTGAAATATAAGGCCTTTTTGCTTAGAAACAAAATCTTTTTGACACTTGGGGGATAAAAACTGCTTGCTGCAGAAAATTAGTTGAATATTGAACACTGTAGAAGAAGTAACAAAATGTTGCTTTTAAAAGTGCAGTTTGGTAATTCCTGCAATCTCTCCATCACATGTCTGCATGGAAATCTCCAGCTTTTTTTGCATCTTGGAAAAAATTACAAAAAGTCACACAAAATGATACTAAGAAAAGTCAAGGTCTGAGGCCACATCTTCCTCCCATTAGATTCAATAGAAAATAAAAATAAATCCTATTGTTTCTCCATTTGTCTAAGACCAGGCTGAGAAGGAGGTGTGGAAACTAAACTACATTCTCAAGCTTAAAGGTGGTCCCTTTAGGTCAGGGCTTTGGCACACCAGCAAGGCATTGTAGGAAATGCAAATTGCCACTTCTCATTGACAGGGGACTTCTGTCTCCAGGGCTGTCGACCTGGCAAATTTCACACGCATTTGAAAAAAAAACCCACACAAAAATTAAACAAAATCAGAGACTAGGAAAAACACATCAATGTAGAGGCTCTATTTAAAGAGGAATTTGGAACTGGACTTCTGTGACGTTTCCTGTACTTTAAACGCCTTTCTTTTTCCACTCAATACATTAAAGGGACATGATCAAGGCTAAGGGACCTAAAATTAGACCTGCCAGCTGTGTTTTGGTTTGTGAGTATTTGCAGGTCATGCTGTCCCTGTGCGCTGCCTGGCTGATCCATTCCCTGGAGGAGGCAAAACAGTGGAACGTAAAGGAATTCTGATACCCCTTATACATTGCTGTACAGTTCTGTTCTCCTCAGAGTAAATGAGACAGATGGAAAGAAGACAATGCACAAGTACCTCCGATCTTGGAAATATCATGGGGTTCTGGGTTTATTTTATAGTTAGCATCTATGTTTCATCTTGCATTTTGGGAAACTAATAGGTTTTAAAAGGTCACACAGGAAAAAATACATTCATATTCTCAAGCATATCTGATTTTGGGTCAACTGTGTGAGCTTTCTGAAAATATCTAAACCTTCCATAATCCTGCCAATGCAAGCTGAGTTTTTAGTGTCTCAAATTACTCATTAGTCTGCCAATTTTCCACCTAATAACTCATTTAATTACTGAAAAGCAGCTCTAGCTAGTTTGCAATTGCTCTATAAAACTCACTACTAAAATTTTGAGGGGCAGTTTATCCAAGAGGCTTTAATCTGACCTCTAATTTTCAGGTGGTACAATCCTAATTTGTTTTCACAGGTCAAGTAGTCACACATATAACTGCATAGTTTGCACATGTTTATGATCTTTGCATGTGTAAATCAGAGTTTTGAGTTAAGGAGCTCGAAATTAGAGGCAGTTTTGGATAGTTCGATCTTATAATCCTTCCAGATGAGCTCTCCTTTTGTCAGAACAGTCATCCAAATGAGTCAGTCAAATAGACATGGGTGCATTATTGCCCTGTAATTAGGGGTTGACAAAAATCTGTAATTTTCAAAATAATAATTGAAAATGCATGTGGAAATGTTATATAGAAAGCTACATTTAGTAATGTTAACAGCAGCATTCTTTTCAAAAAGAGGTACAGATCTGGAACCAGAGTAAGTGTCCAGGACAGCCAACATTTTTTCTACAAGTGTAGCATTTTAAGCTCAAAATAGGGCATAACCCTGCTCAGAAAAACCTGGAAACACCAGCTCAGAAGCAGCAATGTTAACAGGAGTCTTTAAATTGTCTCTCTCCCACAATCCCAAGATGGAGAAAGGAGTTGCACAGAACCAGAACAGCTCCAGCTCCCTCACCACTGCACCCACTGTCTCAGTACTTTCTTCTGTAAAGCTGGCACACAGGTGACGACACTGCAGAAAGAGATCATACCCTCCGAATGCACCTAATTAAATTCTGAGGGGGCACTGTAACATGCAATACTCATCCTCTAGCCCCTTTTAACTCCCCCTCAGACTTTTGTCCATCTAAGACGGTTTCATGCTATGCAGATAGACTTCTGGCTTCAAAGAATATGGAGGTCATTATGTGAGTTGATCAAGGGAATACTTTATTGCAGAACAGGAAAGGAGCAAACAGGGATATATCACAGACAAAGAAAAACTTTTGAAGGTAACGTAATAAATTTCTTTGTTGATTTGCTTTCCTATCCTGTCCTCTGTTTAAATTTAAAATGTATTTTAAGCAAAAGGATATTCAGCTCAGTTACTAAAAACATTTGCAAATCATGCACACTCAGAAAGACAAAAACTCAGAGTTCTAAATCAGGATGTACTTGCAAGAAAGAGAAGATGACCTTATTATCAAGAAAGAGATAAGAATCCTTCTGCCACCATATGATCTTTTCTATCCCGAGGTCTAACTCTTTGGAGTCCAGAGAAGAAAGTGGTCAGAGCCCATGGGGCTGGTGAGAGCTCATTCTGTATGCAGGTAGGGAGGTGGACATGAGATTCTTTCCATTCCCATTCAAAGATTTAGGGAAATCCATGGTAACATCCAGGTGATTACCTTACAGTCATAGAATTACTACATTTTATAATACTAGAAAGCCACAGGACAAGTATAACTTAAACACTGATTAAGGAAACAATAAGGTTAAATTAAATCTATGGAGTCCAGCATGTTTGTATTATCTACGCTGTGTCATGCAAGTTGTATATAAGGGATAGCTTTTATGATTTGCTCTTGCCATTTTGCTTCAATTCTACAGCTATAGAGTTTTTGAGAAAGCAAATTCTTGATTAGTGTGCAGCGATGATGCAAAATTATAAGCGTGAATTAAGGCAACATTATGCTACATTCATGCACTTATCAGGAATCATAATGCACAACTCTAGTTGCAACTATTCAGCCACTGGAGTGACCTCACTGGTTTAATATGCTCAGAGTTGCTGTATAAAGTGAGAAAACAAGTGTATCAGCATTGCATTAACATGTTTCACTGTGATCATAAGCAAGCTTTGCTAATATGTATTAACACAAGTCGTCTTAAAAAAGGTTGTGGATGCCAAGTGTAAAAGTGTTGTTGATATAAAATGTATATTACAAAGTAGCAGTAGTAAAACATAATCTAGCATTTTGTCTTTCCATAGATTAACTTGCTAACCAGATTTAAAAAAAAAAAAAAACACACAGCAAAAAGCCCTTATTTTGGCTATTCAGTTGTTAGCATGATTTCTGTGTAACTGTACATATGCTAATGTATACATTTACTGTGTGCTTGTCTCTTTGCATATATCTACACACACGTACGCACGCACACACACGCACAAAGAATATAGCACATATTTTCTTATATATCTATATGGCCACATACAAACACATATGCTCCAGAGCTTTCCTTTTAGTGTTTTTCTTGAATCTTTACATGAATAATATCCAGCATCATGGACCTTGAACACTGATGACTCTGGTTAACGCTTTTATCCTTTGCTTGAAATTACAGGATCAGTCTAGCCAGAATTTATGAGAACCAGACCCCAGACCTCACATAGCTCACATATTAGACCATTAGGCATCTAACTACCTCTGAACAATTTCAATGCATTATCTTGCCTTCTCCCTGGGGCACAAACTTCACTCGTCCATACTTTTAATATATTTTGTCTGCATGAAGCAGATCGAGTTATTACATGCCAGCAGATCACGACTTACAGAAATCTCATTGCTCTACAGTGATGCAACTAATATCTCTCCCTTCTCCATGCTGAGATAGAGCAGTAAAGAAATGGTCAACGGTGCAATTTTCAGTAAATTAATTGATAACGTATTCAGTGCAGATTTGCTGTTTAAGCTTACAGACAGGTTAATTAAATATTTCCACCTTGAAATACATTTGTTTGTGCATATATACGCTGATATATCACCATATATATTCACATAGCTAAACAGAAGAATTTTTCAAATTGTTTAGAACACTCTCTGCTGCACTTTACATAAATATAGTGTCCCTCTGCTGTGAGAGGTTTAACACTTGCTTTTCAAAGGCAATGTAAAAACAGGGTGTTGTTGCCAAACATACATATGCATTAAGACACTGGAGTGCTTTTGGTTTGGGTTGGTGTTTTTTGATTGAAATATAACATAAAGTAAGATTAGAAATCAATTGACCTGTGAACTCTCCTGAACCTTTTACCTGGGTTGCAAGGCCATTACGTTCTTTTCTTTCATTAGCTTTTTGCTGGAGCAAGGCTGAACAGGAAACAAGGGTGATCCTGTCTCCTCTCTAGAGGCTGTTCATCAGCTGGCTCAGTTTACAGCAGTAAAAAAAAAATTGGAAATATATAATGACTCAAAAACCTTATATTTTTCTTTATGCATTATGATCATTATTATAATACTAGTATTAATAGCAGAGGACGATCAGGGAATTGCACTCTTTTTGGAATTTCTTTTCTGCAAAATGATATGCACGTATTTTCCCTGCATTTAAGTACCTGCCTTTATAACCCAGTTCTAGCTAATGAAGTGATTTTATTTTGGATCTACTAAATGAGTGTCATTTATAGCTTGCATTCTTGATGAACGGAGGATAACTCATAATAATTCTGTATTTCAAATTTAAATTCATTGTTAAAAAAACGGAAGTGAAAACCTTGTTTCTCCTTTCAAAAGCAGTTTGAAGCCCTATTCTGCAAAGTGCTCAGTGCCTTGGCAGAGATGCTTAGCGCCAGAGTGACTGCAAGAGAAAATAGGGATACTCGGCACCTCAAAGAAGGCGCTTCACACGATACAGGATTGGACACTTAATTCCTGACTAAAACAAACTCCATCAAAAGGTCATCAGTCCCAGAGACTAAAACAGTTTTGATGAAGTCCAGTCTCCCACTCTGTTGACAAGCGTCTCAATTATTTTCAACAGCTCTTGGTGTCTACATCGGAAGAATGCAGAGCAATCATCAGGCTGAGGTAACCACAGGTCCCTCGGTGAGAATCTGCAGAACACGCACATTGAGCAGCACTTTAAGACAGCTATTTTTTTTCCACCTGAGGTAGGAATAACTAATGATGTAACCAAGTTATCAGCTACACGTTTTGACATACCGGCAGTGCATGAACTAATGCCTTGTAACTGCAATGCAAGAAGAAATAGCCCCTCAGGATAAATTCTTTGGAAGTCTATGCGAGCAAAGCGATGAAATGTCTGGATGGAAAAATCTAGAACTTTTAAATAGGACTGGATGGGACTTAACCCTGATGGATTTTCCTGTGTGCTATATGACTTGAATGAGGTAAAGCTCGTCTGGCACTAATTGGTTCTGTAAGTCTTTGCTGATCTGCCCTAATAGTTAGGTTAATTTAAGATGCAAGCTGTAGAGAAGAAAATACCATACTCTTCTTCTTTGCACTCCATTGCTCTTGATGACCAATAGCACATACCTCTGCACACAATACATGCACACCTAAGACATCTCAGACTTCAACCTCCTCATCTTTGGACCAGGTGATTTTTCAATAGCTGCTTTCCTCCACAGCTCCCTTGCCCAAAGCTGTGCCTCTCTCTTTTCAGAAAGCTGCCAGGTAGAGGCTTAGCAGTAAATAGGCGTTTCAGAAATCCAGCTGGCATCGTTTCCTACCTTTCTCTCCAGCTGCCTCCCCAGTACTTCTCTCCAGCTGCCACCAACAGCACAGATTTTGAGGTAACTGCTACCCAAAATTCACATTTTTCCCAGTACCTCTGCATTCACTGGAATGGCCCTGAATACTTGGACCATTGCTGACAAGGCATTCCCAATGCCATACATTACTTTTGCATTTACAGCTTAGTTCACGTTGCTGTGATGAGAGGCAGACCTTCTCTTGGTTTCTTGAAAGCAACGTGCTAACATTAAAGAGAGGCAGTGCACCTTCCTGAAGAATCTGCTGAGCTCTTGTAAGCCTGCAGAACATGCAACAGTTAGGTGTCCTCTAAAAAGAGCTATGGGGCTCCCTTTCTGAAATGAAGTTAATTACTTCTAGCACATAGTTTCAAAAAAAACCCCACCAAACACCAACACCCCTGCCAAGCAAAGCATAATGAACGAGAAAATAACAAATGAAATTAAGACACAAAAAAATGTATTGTAATTCACAGAATCACAGAACGGTTGAGGTTGGAAGGGATACGTGGAGGTCATCTGGCCCAACCGCCCTGCTCAAGCAGGGCCACCTAGAGCTGGTTGATCAGAACCATGGCTGGATGATTTTTGAATATCTCTGAGGATGGAGACTCCGCAACCTCCCTGGGCAACCTGTGCCAGTCTTCAGTCACCCTCACAAAGTGTTTCCTGATGTTAAGACGGCACCTCCTGTGTCTCAGCTTTTGCCCTTTGCCTCTGTCCTGTCACTGGGCACCACAGAGAAGAGCCTGGGTCTATCCTTTTTATGCCCTCCCTTCAGGTATTCTTATACATTGATGAGATCCCCCCTGAGCCTTTTCTTCTCCAGGCTAAATAGTCCCACCTCTCTCAGCCTTTTCTTGTATGTGAGATGCTCCAGTCCCTTAATCATCTTTGTGACCCTTCATTGGACTCTCTCCAGTAAGTCCTGGAAACACAGCTCAAAATGTATTCCAGGAAACAGCTCAAAATGTATTAGGTACTGTGGCATTTTCACCATCTCTCATGCTTTCGAAAGAGAGAAAGGGCCCTTGCAATGTTGTCTCCAATGTGGTGTCTAAAGGAAGGTGTGGGAAGTTCAGTAAAAGATCTCCATTGACTAGACTCAATATTCCACACCAGCAAAAAAATATTTGTAGCATTGCTCTTCACAGATTTTTCTAGTACTTGCCGTTGGGTAGGTGTAAAATTATTTCCAAGTTTTTTGCACAGCTGTACCATTAATGCTAACTTTTCACAGCTGAGCAATTTCTCTGTGTTTTGTCTTTGCTAGCATTCATTTTAAGCTCAGAAGACACCACAAAAGAGGGCATGAATGAAGGACATAAAGACAGACTCAGAAAAAATGAGATGACCATATTAGCTGCTCAATAATTTATTTCTACTATTTTCAGTGCCATGTCCACTGCTTATGGTCTGTGCTGGGGAGATGACAGAGGATTGTGATGGATAGTAGCATCCATGAGAGCTCCCAGAAACTTAACCTAGAAAGACTATTTCCCCTCTAGACCATGGCGAAAGAGACTATTACTCTGATTACAAGAAAATTAAATGAAGTCTCAAAGCTAACTCTCAGGACATGCTTCTAGCTGCAGAAGGTTGCCTGCAATCTATTTACACTTTCTTGAGGTCAGGCTTAGCGCTTTTTGAAAGCACGGGAATAGATCCTATACCTCTGGTCATAAAGCTTATATAAGAAGCATACTCTTCCCAGCTATATAGCGGCTTTGTAGACCTTTCAACTTTTCCAGGCCCCAGTGCATGTGACCCTACATGTCAGGTCATTGCAGAACAAGAAAAAGGGGAAGAGTTGTGTGGGAGGCACATATCCTCTCACATAATGGCAGAGAGTCCATGTTTCAAATATGTCTCTGTCAGGGCCCTTTTGATTGCTGGATTTACACTTCTAAAGAGCAGCCCAGTGCAGCAGTTTCTCTCCCACTCCATGATTTCCCATGGCCCAGACTATAGCTGACTGACAGATTACAGATCAGGCTGCTTAGGTCTGTCTGGCACAAGGGATCATGAAGCAGAACAGAAATTGTGGGGCCCAAAAGTACAAGCTGCAAGTGCATGACTTGTTTTCTGAAAATACATGGGACAGTGTGGAGAAGTCAGACAAATGTCTCTTTCTCAGTGTTTAAGACTTGGCAGGCCTGCTAGCTGTAGAGCTCAGCAGCCTATATAGAAACTTCTCTATGCCGTCCAAGTTCAGTTGATTATTCACTGCAAGGCGGCCAAAAAAAAGAATGGCGATAGAGGGCAATGAAGTCATATTGCTCCCCCTCCAACAGACTTCGGCTTGCTCTCCCACATCCGTATTTGGATTTTAATGGGACTCTCTACAGGTGCTGTGGATTCTGATATACAACTGCAGACAGGCTTTTCTACATTTAAATGTGTTGTGTAAAAAACAAAGGCAACAAAAAGCTACTTTCATTTATGGAAATGTAAATAGACAAAAATAACATCAGCTATAGAAATGGTAAAAATTATAACGTACGTTTACTTTAGTATTTTATTTGTTTATATGATGTACTTTTCTATATAGGTACAATTTACTCTCTTCAGCCTTCCCAGCTATTTCCAAATCAAGGCTTTGCAGGGGAGTTTGGAAGTTCAGGACTTTATGTTCTATATTAATATCAAGGCCCTTTTTGAGCTAATGGAATTGTTTAAATTGCTTTTGCCCATTGCTATCACAGTCATTATACAGCTAATAATACTTCCAGTTTATTTCAGAATTTCTGGCTTTCATAATAACAATAGTAAGGTTGTTCTGCATAGATTTTGCCCCACCTAACAGGTCAGAGCATGACCTAATCTGGTATTTCTGATAGGACTGGAGGTTGGAAGGTAAAGGAATTCACATGGACTGCCCACAGTATTTTTCAGTTTCTGCTCAGGGTATCTCTTTCTTGCCAGTGCAATGCACCTGTTTTGATGATCTACCTTTGGAAGTTAATGGAGCCTGTGAACTTCCAGACGGCTGTGGAAAAGAAGGCCCCATAGTCAGCAGACCTCTGTACTGACAGCCTGATGAGGCTTTCTATAGATCTCTTATCCTGAGACATCAATTCACAATTCCTACATGATCTCTTATCACGTGATTTGTTTCCATCGGTCACTTGGTTTACACAATACCATTGGTGAATAATACCCAAAATCATATTTCATTTACATTTGTTTATATTAAAAAAAAAAAACCTATGCTGCTAGAAGTCTCATCAACTGCATGAAAGTAGGAGGAGGGAATTACTCATTCTGTAATTACTGATTCTTTTGAGAAGCAAACCTTTTTGAAGGTAGAAACAACATTTTGATGGATGGAGGTGCAAGGGAAAAATTAATTTGCCACAGGAGAATCTGCAGAAATGCTGGTGGGGGAAAAAGTTCTGTCTGAGCCTTTAACAGCTGCTGGACAGATACTTCTGGGACCCACAAAACAAACTGAAGAGAGAGGAATTAAGAAAAACTGCTTTTTTGGGGGGAAGAAGGACAGTGTAGAAAGGGAAGAGCAACTGTAGTCTGTTGCCCGGTTTCCTCAATTCATGACATGTCAGCCTGGAAACAATGTTATTAATATTCTTCTCTTTTTTAATGTGGTGGTGGAAAGTCAGCATGACGTTTCCTCTCAATAGTGCCTAAAATCAGGCAGCTGAATCCATCTTTGATCATTCATTATTCTTAACCATTTTAATTCAGGGACACCAACCAAGATTCATCATTACACTCAGTGCTACACAAACCTGTGTGAAGACAAAGACTTAACAACAACATGTGATCTGATTTTCTTAGTTACTAGGCACTCCCATATCTTATGGATTTAGTGAGAGCCACAGGGATTGAGCCTTAAGGAAATCAAGGGATTTTGCAATTGGTTTTTTCCAAACAAAATTTTAAAAATATTTTTCCCACTTTATCTGACTGAGCAGGTGTTAAGAGACAACATTCGATTATGATTACTATCATTCACTTTGTAAAGTCGGAAAAACACTTAGAAAATTATAAAGTACAAATGTTAACCATAGTGTCCCCACCAAGTTCCCATTACCTATCTAAGTTTCCTCCTGTAACTTCAGCGAGGGGTCATCACGTTAACCCTTACTTTCTGTGCTACATTTTTTTATATTTCTTGTGCTTTGTTAAGAGAGTGAGAGGTATCATGACAGAAGTATCTGCATGTGAGTGGTGAGTGAAATTCCTGCACTATTGTAAGAGGACATGTTGATGGTTCCTGCAGTTAGGTAAGCTAACCAGATTTAAAATTTCATTGCTTCCTTTTTTAATGTGTTGTTTGTGGTAGGCCTAAAAATCAGCAGCAAGCACATCACTGGACTAGGGACATGCCTCTTCTTTACCCCAGGAAAACACCCATTGTAGATACATATCATGATGCAGTCTTTAATTGTATGAATGCATACAATTTTCTCTCTCCTCCAGTGAAAGGATACAGGCTTCATTCACCACAAAGGCGATACATAGAGAGTGGAACTGAGAATGAAGAAAGTATCTGGCATTCTCTAACTTCAAAGTCCTTCACTTAGCAACCTATGAAGTGTCCTTTGAGCCTAGCTATTATTTGTATATGAGGTCATAAGACTACATCAGGCAAATCTGAAGTTGTATTTAGTTTTTGAATATGCAAAAGTAATATAGCTGTTTTATGATGGAACTTTGCTGTTGTCTCTCAGTGGTCTCAGAGAACGCCAGCTGAATTATTTCTGTCACAAAAGATTGTAAGTTAAACTTTATACTGCTGTCATAGCCCAGACTCCCTAAATGTTCGGTTTTAGTAGATCCCTCGTTTTGGCCACTGCCTTCAGGGATCCAGTATCTGAAATATCTGCTGGCCTAACAAAAATTTAAAAATAAAAGACAGTGCTATCTTGCCACTGCACATGGTATGCAACTGAAGTATAAATATTTCATTTGATATTTGTTATCTTATTTGATGACTTAGAAACTTCAAGACAAGTTATCTAAATTCTTCCAGTGTTACATTCCTATCTCAAGTTTTACGTCTCTAATACCTATCACACTGAACACTCTACAGCTTTCCATCCCTCCCTTCATCCAGAGGAACATTTATCTTTACTTCTTAAAAAAATATTCTCCCCTAAAAATAGCAATATGTCTGTTAAACACACATAACAAAAATAGCCTTTGTAGAAATCTAACATACTACATGTTGATGTGGTGCTGATCCAGACATTCATTAAAAAGAGCTTCCCCATTCACTTCCCATGTAAATACTGAAAATGGGGCCATCTCATAAATATGTCAAAAGACTTCTAAAGCCATGCTGCAATGCATGTCCACATGTCTTTATCTTCTTGTATTTCTGCTCTGACACTGACTTGAATCTGAATCAAATCTGTGAACCTATCACTCAGTGACTGCACTGAGTGACCTATGCGAAAATAACTTCAAATCTGCTCCCATGGCCAGGTTTAGAACCAACCACAATGTCAAGGGATGACTTTTCGACAGTGCTCACCACCTTCACTGAGCTCTTTTAAAAACCTGGGCCCTGCACACAAATGTTCTCCTCACATACCCTACCCACACTCCTAGTGACACATTTGCTGTCTGTCTCAGCAGAAAGCACTGAAGAGCACTTCAGCTGAGCGACTTGCAAGACAGGTTTGATGCTACACCCTGTGGAAAGGCTTGGATCCCTCTTTCCTTTGAATGACTCTGTTGGTGTTTAAGCAGAGAGATGTCAGTCTTTAGGCATCTCTGACAATCTTCAAGGGCAATTTAATTAAAATATTTATCTGTTAAACCAAAAAAACCTGCCAAAATCCAAGCCTACCCCCTGCATACTGAAAGCTTGTGACTATCTATCTTTGTTGGCTCCAGCTCTCAAAGACGACGCTCTGTTAGCTTCTTTGGGACTTGGATCAAGTCCTAAGTGTATAAATCATGTCAAAAGACTGCACAACATATTTTATTTGTATGAGATATGCATGAGGGGTCACATCAGTAAACTCCCCATTACCATTAATGAATCACACATGTGTGACTATATATATATATAGTCACAGGTCAAGCTTAGCCTGTGAACCAATGGACACACCAATTATGAAAACCCTGCCAACTGCACACATAGTTTCCATAGGACTGACTTTGTTCCTTCCCATTAGGAAGTGAGTAGAAACTCCTGAAGTCCTAAACAACTTTTAAACTGCTCTGAGAAATGTAAACCAAAGCAATTCTGGTGAAAGCCAAAGGTCTGACAACACTAAATTCAGTGTAAGTGCTGCCTTGTTGTTTTGTGGTTTTTTCCCTGCAGCACATGCATCAACCTTAGACCTTTTCATTTACACTTTTGTAGTATGTGCACAGATACTCTGGTTTGTTGTCTTCTAAAGTAGACTAAAAAAAGAAAGTTAATGTTTCAGTGTAGGAAAAAGCCCTCAACCAATGATGCATGTAAAGTGCTGTTATGTTGATTGAGCAGCTGGTTTTTTTGGTATGTATCCCAGATGTTTCATCAGTATGGCAACACCTTACATTATACTGTCTCTGAAGATCTTGGACCATTCCCACCTGGTCATATCCTTAGCCTGGAGACCTCAGCCTTAAAGTACCTCTCATTACACGACGAACCTTAATGATTTTATGACCTAACATTTTTTCCTTCGAATAATTTAAGCAAGGTGCATAGGCAAACTGCTAACATCTGTTATCAATACACTGTATTTAGGGACTTGGATTTATCAGATATATAGCTTCTCTAACAGTACACATGGAGGTATTTCTAATAGCTTACAGTTAACAGCAGTCATTTAAGCTACATACATAGAGAAATATTCACATCTAACTATCATTTGTACAGCTGTGAATTAGTTTCAGAATAGTCCCTACAAAGAACACTAGAAAAGGAACAATATCTCCTCAACATAAACAAAAAAATACTCTATTTCTTTAATTATTTTATTGTCAATTTTATTTCCATCTGCCTGGAAATGATGTTTTGCACAACTTGGGTAAACAAAGGGGATGCTTCTCTATTCTAAACCTTTACAGAGCAAATTAATCTGAATTCATATCCCAAACTGGTCAAGCACAAGGATGTAGGACAGTGGCTCCCAACCAAAGGGTCATGGCCCCAACTCAGGTCATGGCATTCATGAAGTAAGGTCACGAACCTAGCAAAAATTCAATTGCAGAAATGGGGTTTGCAACTGGAAGTAAGGTCATGAGCCTAGAAGACCAACTGAGAGGGTACTGATGTCATCTGTAACAGTGAAATCATACTATTGCTGCACATCCTCTCTCTGATATTCATTCAACAGTTAAAAATCTAGCTGGTTTACGATCAATAAACAGGAAAGAAAGGGATTCTGAAACATAGGAATGATCACTGGCCTCAGCATTTTAATACTGAACCTTGTTTTTAGAAACACAACCAAAAGCAAGAGAAAAATTAATAATAATCTTTAAACTCTTTTGTGTAGTATTCCTTTCCACCAGAAAGTTTATTCACATCTCTACTTATTTCTATAATAAGCCACAGAAACAATTTTCTGGTAATATTTTAAGTGCTTCAGAAAGTCAAGTGGGATCTTTAGATAAAGACTTTCACTCATGCTAACACTGTCAAAAGTAATTTTCAATATTTCTTGAAGTTTTTAACTGTTAAAAGACAAAGTTTGCCATTTGCTGGAAAACTATAAAAACTATTTTAGTTTATTTAGTACAGGCATTACAGATACTGATTCCAAAAAAACCCAAAACTGATGGTTTGGGTAATTTACATGAAAGAACTTATAACTGAAATATAACATGATAAGAATTAACATCTGGAAAGGTATTATGTTCTTTCTTCTTAGATGATAGGGATTTTTTTTTTTAAAAGCTCGATTTCTGGATGTTGGCTATAAGCCAAAAAGCAAACCCTGAATTGTTCCGCATGGTTGGTTTCTGGAGATGTCACCTAAGCATCAATCAGTGTCAGAGGAAATCAAAGGATTTCCGTTTCAGAAAAACTGGTTCCAAAAATTGTTCTCAAGGCATGAGCATGGTGAAGACGAGGTGACTGTAAGCTACTTCTGTCATTCCCTGATTCCAGGAACCATCAGAGGCTACAACAGCCTCAATCTAAACAGTATAAACTGGAGGACTCTCAGAGCTGCTGTAAATCTACTGGCTGATAACAGACTCTTAAGAAGTTCAGCTAGAAATCAATGGAGCACATATGTGCTCTGGATATAGACTGATCTGTGTATGCCCCATTTAGGTGTCTTTACAAACCTTAGCGTTAATTGTTCACCATACAATGACCATTGCAGTGTGCCAACATAGGGCCCACTTTCTTTTGAGGTTGAGTTTGAAACAGATTCTAAAAGTGCATCCAAAAATTTTGTAGGGGCTTCTGTGAATGTATGCGTATCCACTAAGGAAAACAATATTGCTATCTAACCACTGCAGGCACCAATTCCCTCAGAGTTAAATTCAGTAAAGATGGAAATCAACACTTTAAAGGTGCCTTTGATGGCATTCCGAAAATGCAGATCATTAATTTCTGTACTGTGCAGGAGTAAGAACCTAGTCCTAACATGCCAGCATAAAAAGTCAGTGCTCTTAAGTCTACACACTAGATACGTCATAAATACTTGGTAAGCTCATACTGGCAAAAGCTGGATTTCAATAGAGCGATGCCATTTGCGCCAACTGAAGACCTTCCCCTCAAATCTTCCTGTGCCCGGTGCACAGGGTCAGAGGACACGGATGCTTTGCTGGACTCAGAGGCGGCACTAGAAGAGGCTGCTCAATAGCAGCACTGCTGATTGCAGGGAGAGGAAGGGTATCTGGCTAATACGACACAAGGTGGTGGCAGTGTAGGAGAGGTGAAAGAAGTCCCATTCCCCTGGGATAAAAAAGAGGGTCAGTCATGCTTCTTTCTGGGAATGCTTCTGGACTACACAACAGAATACTTCCGCATTAATAAACACAACATGTGCTTATCAGGTATGGCAAAACATATGTCAACTTAATTTTTAATCTTTCCTAGATGTCTGTCCCTATATCTACAGCACCAAGATTCATAAATGATAAAGACAGAAAAGATCTCATTCATCTGCACATATTTATTAACACTAGGATTTTACCTTAGGCTATTGGCTGAAAACCTGTTTGGTAATTTTCATTCAAGACAGATTCATATGACCACTACAGTGTGCTCTGCTCATTGATGTAATCTTGGGGCACCTACACAGTTAACTCTCACTCACTGCACAGCAGTGGCATGTTAAGTTTTTCCTAACAACCTATGTGGATGCATATAATTTCATCACAATATATGAAGCATGTCCAATAAAAGGAGCATTGATGGGTACTTTAGTTCTACAGTGCATCAAGATTTTGTACAGGCTGGACCAAAAGGAAATAGAATTTGATCATTAAAGCAACTATATCCCCCAAGCCTTTCCCAACAGACTATATCCATAGTTAAAACAGAGAAATCAAAATAAATTAAATCTGAAAGCTGATGCACAAGACAGGGAGTGAAAGAAAACAAGATGTTTGCCATATTAAGTATTTACATATGCTCACTGTATCAGCTGCATCACAGTGCAGCTGTTTGTAGGGCTGAAAGCAAGGATTCCCGAGTTTTCCAAAGATCTTGGTAGAAACTCAGAGAGATCACCACACCTCTCTGAAACTTTATCATCTGTGTAGCCTAGATTTCTCCATTTGAGGTGACATTGATACATGCTTGACAAATGTAACTATTGCATAGTTACATGAAATCTAGTAAATAGGTCTGAAATCAAAATGCCATTTTCTTTTCATTGTTCTTCCTTCCCTTAGGCCAGGAGCTGAAAACAGCCCTGGGACCCTTCAATTCCACTATCTTGCAATTCCTAAACCCCACCAGTTCGAAAGATTAGTCTTTTAGGTTTAAAATGAGGTAGATGTAGATGAGACAGTGCCAATGCCCCTATTCCACGCATGCCAACATGCTATTTTCTAAAACCAGCCAAAACCAAGCTTACTTTTCTCTCCTGCACTTTAAAAGGAGCACAAAAAGCTTTGGCACTTTGACAAATGGCAAATCCTGTTGCAGTAGTGCTTAAAAGCCAGGTCAACAAAATTTGACATCTGAACTTAAACTGCTGATGAAGATGAGTGACCTCAAAGTGAGAAATCAGGTGGGTAAAGACTTTGCCACTCCTTTCTGACAACTCTTTCGTGGGAACATAATTTAAAACATTTCAGCAATTCACTTTTCTGTAAAAGACTGCAATAAACACATGGAAATTTAAAGACAGCACATGGAAGCCAGAAATATCCAAAGAAAGACACTCCTAGAGGCCAAGTTCTGCATATTAAAATGTCCTGGTTCAATAAAGCACAAAGGAGTACAATATAACAAACAGGTTTTCATTCTCACATGTCTCCATGATTGATCATTACATCACTTTCTACATTCTTTGAAAAATTAATGTTATATTAAAGAATTTCCCAACTTTTAAATAGCAACATAACATCTTTCAGGCATTTAAGAAAATAAAAAAAAAGAATAAGGTAGAAATAAGAGGGGTTATTTGCTATGTAATATTGCAGATGTTGGTCTTAGTATACACTTCAGTGATTCATGAACTCTGTAATGCATAATAGAATAAACAGAAACCAGTCCATTCACATAACTCTGTTGTCATCACATACGACCTTCTCTCCACTTTCATTTATAGACTATCACAGAAAACTTTTAGTCCATCTTATAATCTCCCTTTCGCCAGCTTTGCATTTAATCTCATTTACAGTGGTGCAAATTACATCCATATCAGACTCAGTGTACAATTTTTATTTACCAGGCATAAAACGTTTTTTCTAGTAATATGCTCTACTACCTAAAAATGGTACCTAAATTATACCCATAAGACCTTCAGTGTCCGCACTGAACATGCAGTAGCCAATACAGATTAAAAAATGCTGCGACTAGGCTTTGTTTTAAGGTTATATGACATTTACCTAAACGAGTCAAATTCTTTATCATCAGCCTCTATCAGAGGACATAGTGTTGTGGAGGACATCACAGATGCACACACTCACTTGCACAGGCAGTGCACTGACATATGCAAATGACATTTTCCTCTGTGATTTGTACATGCAGTATGAATCTCTTTCATATGCAGGTGTCATTGTGCAAAAAATGAGCTTGTGCACTCAAATACAGAACACTTGTGCCAGCCTCTGTTACACTGCTACTCTTCCTCATCACTAAAATGGCCTAATGGGACCAGAAAGCAGACGGACTTACAACTGGAGAAGAGCCAGCAATGCTAGATCTACACCACAGTCCCTGGGGCAGTGGCACGTCAAAGAAAAAGAAGAGCTGATCAGATGACTGTTGCTTTCTGACACCTGCTCGTCTACACCAGAGCTGGTGTAGAAACAGCATCTGTGTCAAGGTGTCATAGCCAGGTGTTTTGTGGTCATGCTGCTGTGTCTTAGCGACAGCTGAGAATCTAAGTCCTTTAGGTAAAGTGCCTTTATATGTTAAGGAGACTTCTCTCAATTTGTAGCTGGTGCATCCCTAAATAAACTTTGATGAGCCACCCGTAAGGGTGGAAAGTTAGGTACCATTTCAAACTACTGTATGTACTGTTCATACCACAGTCCTGTTGTGGTGGAGGAGAGTTGCAGCTAACACAGCTAAAGGGAAGTAATCACAGAATCATAGAATCGTTTAGGTTGGAAAAGACCTTTAAGATCATCAAGTCCAACCGCTAACCTAACCCTGCCATGTCCACCACTAAAACATGTCCCTAAGCGCCTCATCCACATGTCTTTCAAATACCTCCAGGGATGGCAACTCAACCACCTCCCTGGGCAGCCTGTTCCAATGCCTGACAACCCTTTCAGTGAAGAAGTTTTTCCTAATAGTCAATCTAAACCTCCCCTGGCACAACTTGAGGCCATTTCTTCTTGTCCTAAAATGATTACACAAAAGCTACTTCTCCAGTTTCATTGCTGTATGAGAGTATAGCTACTCCCCGCATTGATTCATTTGCTACCTGGAAGGTCAAGACCTGTTCACCTTGCCTACATGAGTAACCACAGTAACTTCAGTGGGTGTAGGTAAATGAACTGAGTAGAACTTGGACTTAAAGCAGAATATAAATGCATCTTTAAACAGTTCAGTATCAAAGAGGCAGAGTAGCATGATAAAGGTAAGGGAACCCTTTCTAACAAACAGAAAATGTTCCTCTTCTGCTGTGAGAGGTATAGATGAGCTTGGTGGGTGTAGCTTTTCCAGAGCCTATAGCGTGTCTCTGTCAGGAAGAACCACATTGACTTAAAATGTCTTGGGATAATCAGCAAACTATGGATAAAGTGATACATCCAGTCTCAGCCTCTTATACTGTACATGTACAGTATTTATAATGTCTTAAAAAATTATTATGTTGACTCAATGTAGCGGGGGGGGAGAATCAAAGTAAACTTTATCAAGAATGAGTATTCGACCTCCAAATTGGTTATGGCAAAAAAGATTAAATTCAAGAGGTTCAGAAGTATCATAAGAGATTAGAAAAGAGGTTTCTGGCCAAAACTTTGCTTTCAAAAACTCAAGTGCCTTGAAGTTTGGATTATTGTTAGTTAAATACACATATACATGAATTAGTGGCAGTAGTAGTGATGCTAGTGAGAATAAAATATCCTGTATTAGACAGCATCAGTCTCTGAACCTTTCTAACACCAAAAGAAAATGCATATATCACAGGCCCACTGAGATAAAGTAACGCTCAGCCCTAGAGGGCACAGATTTCGTCTTTATGTAAATCAGTGCCTGTCACTGCATGCATGATTCACTGCTCAGAGTGTACTCTTCTGTGACGAATGAGTCCCGCTTAATTTGGCAGTGATTATGCGGGTTGCTGGCCCTCTAAACCCCTTTGAACTTGCAATTGCTGCTGGTTTAAATAATGAACATTAAGGGGAGGTGGATTCATAAAACTGTGGATAATTACAATTTTTTTCTTTTTTCCTTTGTTTTTTTTTTAATGGAAATAAAAGGCTTCTGAGGCCGCTGATAACTGTATCATACCAGGCTGTTACCGAAATAAAACTGCAGTCTTGTTCAGTCTCGAGGAAGGAAAGGGAATGGAAAGGAGAAGAGGAAAAAAGAGAGGGAGAGGGAGATCAGAATGGCTTGGATGCCAGTAGAAAAGGAGGAGCAATGGCATTCATGAATATTCATAGCTAGTCACATCTGTAGCAGGCTTGCTTTCCACCTTTTTTTCTTTGCAGTTCAACATGGACAAGAAGTGCTAACAAAAGAAGGTGATTGTGCAGTTCTATCAGGCTCCAGGTTTAATCTTTACAGAGCATATGGGTGAACTTTATTTTTTTAATTTTCAAAGACTCCCATTCTTTAAAAATTGCAAACGCCTTTAACCAAAGGAAGTGTTCCCTCTCCCTCCCCTCACCCGTGCTGCTTTTTAAAAATTATGTTCCTGTAATTATGAATGTGAGGGAATCAGTTGCCAAGGAAGCATGATGTGTAACATGCAGCAAATTTGTTCCTCCTCCCCTTTATGAGCACTTTACTAAATCCTCCAATATTCCTTGATCCAGTAAAATTTTGATTTGCGTGTGTAATGTATTGAAACAACAACAACAACAAAAATTGTTATTGAGGAGGGGACAGAAACCAAAGTCAGCCAAGTCAGGCAGCTACTACCCAGAAACAACAAAGAATGAATGATAAATTTAGCAGCCTCATGTTCAATTTTCAAACAACACAGCAGAGATTTATAGCTTTGCTGCTCCCATGGTAAACGAAGCAGCACACAGAAAGCATGTCTGTTTTTGATTTTGCTATGTTTTCCCCCTTTTTTTGTTCTTTGCCTATTTGCAGGGTTTTTTTTAAACTCTACATTTTCTTTATCCTGGTGTGAGATGAATATCAAAGGCCTAGTGCTGTTGGTAAGCCTCCAGCATACAACGGCAGCTCAATGGGATGTTATTAGAACCTGCGTCACAACATGGCAGACTGTGATTAATAGCAACTGTATCAACGGTAGCAACTTCTCAACAACGCCCTCCAGCAGCTCTAAAGGGGCCATGTGAAGAAGAAGGGAAAAAAAAAAAGGAAAAAAAAAAAGAAGAAAAAAAAAAGATCTGCAAGAACTAGCTACTAAAGGTTCAGCTTTGCACATGATTAGGTTATGTCAAAACTGTGTGACTGCTTTCAACCAGAACACAGTGGGGATATTTATTTAAAAGCATGCTACCAAATGCAGGGCCTGATCAGTGGTTTATTTTGCCAGAGCCAATCATGTGAAGAACAGGGTCAGAGTGATGGAGAATGGGATACCGAAAAGACCTGGACTGACATTAGAGGTATAGTCAGGGTTCCCTCCAAATGAAGAAGAAAAGATTTTCCCAACACTTCATGAAAATTTCTAAGAAAACTGCAGGACTGCTAAGTTTTTCCTGTTGCTACATGAAAGAAAGCAGGTTTCGTTTTAAACCAAGTGTAAACTGATATCCTTACTCTCTCTTCTTTTTTTTTTTTTATTACAGTTTAGAAAATTAGGTCCCTGCATTAAGAAATGTGAAGCTTATTCAAATGTCTCATTCCATATCAGAAAATATTCTAAAAAATGTCCTCAAGGATTCAAATAATCCAAAATTAAGCTGTACCACCTGTATAGCTCATGAATATATGGTTTGGTCCACAGCAGGCCCAAAAAGAAAACGTAGATGCATCAATGGCTCTTAAACATTATGGTCTGGATATAAACTTCCAAGTCAGAAAGTCTTTAAACTTCTGCCCGCCAGAAGCTTGGAGGACATACTGGGCCTTCTGGGATCTTCCTATACTTGCATCATTTCTTGGTCCCATCACGACCCACTGCTGACCCTTATTTGGCTCAGTGGACCATTGGTCTGGCCAATAGAGCAGATTTTATTTAGTCAAAACCAAGACAAAAACATTTGTCAAAATGCTTTTAAAATATTTAATATTACCTGCTCCTCCTCACAAAACTTTTCTGCCGGTAAGTGTTTTTCATTTCTGTTAACAGCATTTAAAAAACGCTAATCATTCTGCCATCTTCTGTCTCTCAGATAGAAGAAGGGGAACATTCACCTACAGATGTAAATGATGTTAGTAATCTCAGTCACAAATTAGGGTGTTGGCATAGTATTTACAGTGAAAAAGGTATGCAAAATTATTTAAATGTATATATTAACATTACAGCAGATTTAATCCATATCTCAGTGAGAGAAGCAGCAGAAGAGTAAGACCTGGAGGACTTGTGGTAACATTGATTAGGAGAAAAATAATGAGCAGGTGAAAAGAAAAAAAAAAAAACAACAAAAAAATGGAATAGCTGTGCAAATTAGATTAAAAGGTTAGGAGTGAATAGGAAGGCTGGGGAACACTGGTATATTGTACTGTTCTCCCTCAGGAGTTAGAATGACATAGTCCAAGTGCTCTGCTGTTGGCCAGTTGTCTTTATCTAATGCTCTTCTCATTCTTAATTGTCACATAGTTAGCTCTACTGAGAGAGCAGGGGTTATCTAGTGTATCGAAGTCCAGAGGCAAAGGAGTGTATATACAATGCTGAAAATCAACACCTGCTGAGCTATAAATAAAAAATAATAAATCTTAACTACATTAAAGAATGCAAGCAACTTTTAATTTCTTTCTCAAAAGCGCACAACTTGCTCAACAAAGCACTGAAATATGCTTTGTGCCAAAGACTGTAACACTCCCTTCAACCTGTTTATCTCTGAAGACCATAATTAAGGAGGACAAACTGGTTTATAGTCAACACAAGTTGGAAAAGAACTGCACTCGCAATTTTTCTCAAACACTAATTTTCCTTATCTAAGAATTTTACTTGATTAAAATCATGGGGCAATTAGCGGTTGAGTGAAGAGATTACTTTCTGTTGCAAAAAAGACAGCCAGCCTTCACAAGCTCTACAAATGAATGATTTGGTCTCAGTTCTTAGCTGTGTCCAAGCATGAGGAAACCAAACGCTTCTGCTTGTGGCTTTCTGACCCTGGGGCTGACCAGGGACTAGTTCAGTACCTAATACCATTTAGTGCCAGCTCCCAGGTTTGTTGGAGCACTCTAGCTAAAGCTTTTCCACACAGGAATCACCCCAGCACTTTAACGACTGCCCAGACACTCTCTTTCACTCAGAAATGACTGGCAGAAAGTGGTAAGATGACAACCATTTTTAACAACACACCCCCCAACCTATCAGAGTTGCCTCTGTTAAGAAATACTTGATGGTGGCCTTGCTACGCTACCCTCAGTGTTCCTTATAATGGAGCAATACCCACGCAGAGAAAGCCTCTGACTTCTTAGCCCCTTAAGACACAATTCCACAGACTCGTGTAAGTACTTTTCTTTCCCAGCAAAAAAGGACTAACTGAAGATGACCTAGGAAATATTGGCAAAGTGGAAGAGCGCATCTATAGAATAACTATCACAATCATGCAGTACCATAGTCACTTTTTATAAAGGTGGGGAGAGTGAGCAGAGGGAGAAATAACAAGTTTATTCCTAATCCTTTTACTGAGATTCAGCCAAATACACGAAGATCTGTGAATAGTGTGCATGGCACAGCAAGAAGCAGGGCCATCACTGAAAGCTCATCGCTAAAGATGAAAAAAACAGTTTAGGGCATACAGCCCTCTAGCAGAACTGTGGCAGACCAGCAAGTGTCCTCTGAGTTCCCTGGGTAGGTAGAGGGCCACGAAGCTGTGGCAATATGGCTCGGAAAGGTTGATAACGGCTTTTCCATCAATCTCTTATCAGCATTTCCAACCACAGAAGCTTGCATGGCACTTGAGAATTCTAGGGTGGATGAATGAAGACTGATGAGAGAGGGGGAAAGGAGATGGGGAATCCCTCAATTCCCTAAATTTTTATCCTCTGCACCTTTCGTATTGCTGCGCAACAAATAAATAATCAGAACTAATGTTATTGAAACAATTTGCTATCTCAGGGTCAACTTCTGATAACAAATGCATGGCCTGACTGGCCTGCAGAAACACATCTGAGGACAGTTTGATCCAATCTGGAATACTGGTGATCTGTAAGTTTGATCTAAACCAAAATTATTATTTCTGCTAGGAACATGGGAAAAGCTGGCATAAAGAAAAAGCTGTGACATGAAGCATTTGTTTGGATCAAGTACAACTTACTCCTGTCTTCTGTATTCTCGAGTGTGATTTTCAGAAATAATCAAACCAAAAGTGACAAAACCCAAAAACCACAATGAGCAAACAGCAGCTTTTAAGTGCTGTGGGAACAGAGACATTTGTTTAAGTAACCACTGTTTAAAAAATGCATACATAGTAACACCAAAATAAACAGCTTGCAATGTTGTTTATTTTAAGATACACAATAGTAATGTAAAGTGCTGCATGCACTGAATTCAGGGTGTACTAACATTATTTACAGTTCCGAAGAGCGGTAGGAAAACTCAGCTCCATGCCAGAAGACTCCCTGTTCGGAGAGCAAAGGTCAGTACTCACTGCCTTTGCAGCTAGGAGGGTTTCAACACACAGCCATGGAAAGCTCCCGCTCTCTTTTCTCATGCAGGTAACTTCTGAACTGTATATCAAAATCCTACAAAAGGCACTTCATGCCAATGGCATCTTTAAAATGGATACACGAGCCCGTTCCTGGGAAGGATAATTAAGAGGGAGAAAAAGGGATCTTTACCCTGTCACTTCACTTCTTTAAAAATCTTCCAAACAGGCCTGACTCACTAGACTATGCTGAGCCAAACAGAAAAAAAATCCCTCAAAAGAGAAGAATGCTAACAAAACTAAGCAGCGGTGTTCTGAAAAGTGACTGACTTACTGAACAGATTTATGTCCCTGTGTGTCTGAATTGCATTTGATTCTCTGCTGACAAAAAATGCCATTGACTTCAAACCATAATAGAAGTTTGTGCTATTTTTCCTCATAAAGCCAGCCTAACTATAGGCAAGAAAACTGGACTTTATTCTGGCCACTCCATCGTCTATTTATTATTGTAATTGCATAGATTTACTATTGTAATTGCAACATTACTGTTATTGTATAATCCTTGTGGCTGCCAATAAATGAGCCAGAAAGAATCCAACTTGGATCTCAGATCCCGGGCTAAATTTGTAATTCTGGCAACGAGGAAAAAAATAAAAAAAAGCAACCATTTTTCTGCCGTGCAAACTGCGCTCATTTGATCTGGAAGTCATTGAGACAAACATGGAACCCCACAGTTACATTATTATAAAGTAATGTTCAAGAGAAAAATTTCATTTTAAATTCAAAATACAATCTCTTTCTTCTTGATGCTTTTGAGGAAAGCCGTGTGTGAAATTCAGCAGTTTGAGTCAGCAGGCACTCAGTCAATATTTTCTTGGGGTCATTCTGCCTCTCTGAGGGCCCAAGCTTTGTTTTGAATCCTGGAGTCAAATTGCCGTAAAAGTCTGTAAGTGAAAAACAGGTGAAAAGGCTGTGTTTTTCACCTGTTTCGGCATTCGAACTTCTGTGTAAATCCATAATCAACCTCATTTTGCATTAAATCTGCATTGGATCCATGTCCTTAAAAATCAATGTGGATTTTGAATGCTCAAACAACTTTTGGTGTTTTGGGTTGGCTTTTCATAGGGCTAATATTGGAGCAGATGCCAGAAATATTGGGGAACACTAAGCTGGGTAAGGGTTGATTTCAGACCTATACCTTCCCCAGATATTTGTGAAACTTCACACGCTATGAATGGAGAGCAGCATATGTATCGTGACACAGTCTCTGTCTCTGAGTATCTGAAAGGGAGAGGTTTTTAACGTAAGGTCCTCAATACAAACCCGCTTCCTTTTGTTGGTCTGACAGAGTCCAAGCCTGGCTGACCCTCAGCATCCACTCAAACTCCCAATGCCTGAAGGAACAGTAATTAAAAATTTCTCTTAAGCTTAATTCTTCATTTTGGGTGTCAAGCCCATTTCTAGTTTGACTTTGTAAGTTAATTTTGCAATATTTTTTCCACTGACAGATAAACGAAATGTCATTTAAAAAGTTGAAACAAATACAACACAAACTTAAACCTGAAGGAAGCCAAATTTGGGAAGGTTTCCTTCTGAAAACAGCTCTAATTTCAAGATATTTTTCAGTTTTTAATCATTAATAAGAAAACATGGAGATATGAGAAATGCTTCAGGCAACACTACTTTAGTGTAACCCCAGGAACGCAAGATGTTTCTCAGCAGTATTTCTTCAAATGTTTTTTTGGAGTCTAGTTTTAAAAGTGCTAAGCAAAGGCACTTCCACAGATTGTTCTACAGTCTGAACGACTGGGTTTTTTTTGCTTGTTGAATTCCATTATTTCTGCAAGGCGTTTTGTTCCCCCTCAGTAGTTTCTCCTCTTGTCTGTTTGTAGCCTGTGCTTATTCACCGATTCAGTATGCGCATTCTGTGTCTACGGCTAGATCTTATATTTTTGGGATGGATGGGGAGAGCACTGGAAATAACAATACAGCTCTGATTTCTCTCATCTTCTTTCAGCCTCTGTTACACTTTTTGGGGAATAAGGGCCCTGATAGTCCAGGCTCTCCAAACATCCTTCTATATCTTTCTTAGGCTCTCACCAGACTGGCCTCAGGCTAGTTTCATAATCATCAAGAAAAAAACCAGTCCTGATGCTCAGCATGAGATCACAACACGGTCATCTCACTCTGAACATTACCTTTCACTACAGCAGCTCTATTGACTTCTTTGCTTAGAACAGTTTGAATTTCCCACCAGCTCGGTTGTGTGATATTTGGCCTCTTTTAGGCGAGATACCTTTTTGCAGAGTGAGCCTACAGGGCACTGAGTAGACAGCTCATGAGCCCCCAGGCCTTGTTTGAAAGAGTTTTCAGTCTCAGCAAGAAGTTTGCCACAGCGCTTGTTCGGGAGGCAGTAGAGCATGTTACAGCATTACCAAGTTGGAGAGTGCCGTATCCTATCTTTTCGGCTGGGGCTTTGAGTAGGATTCAGATCCCAGGAACTAAACTCGGGATAGTTTAACAGTTCTAGGGTTACGCCTATTCGTACCCATGATGGCAAAACACCACAGTCTTGTTTGTTTGTAGACATTTAATTTTCCTGCTGCACATATAGTTTTGCACTGGTTCATAGTGGGATTTAATCTCCTTTGCAAGCATTATTGCTCTCTAAATGGACAGTTTTGGGGGAAGAAAAGAAAGAGAAAGAGGCAAGAGCCTTTTTTCTCTGAAGTTTGTTTGCATCCAAGAGCATTGTGGGATGTAAGTTCAGGTTTCACAGAGCCAGGACAGCTAAGATTAATTATAGCAGTGAATTGTCTGCAAACGCCTAGGGTAGATACGCACTAAGTAGCGGGAATTTTCTCGTCTGAGAAGTGTTTGCTTGGCATTTAATGGCCACCATACAACACGCGCATGCAAAGTAGGCCGTTTAAAATTGAGATATAAGTAGACATACTATGTGGAACAAGATGGGCTGCTTAGGATTGTCCTAAAACTCTGCAGCTCATCCCACCATCCACAGAGAAGTTCATACCAGCTCAGAAAGCAGCTCTCTTTCCTAAAAGATGTTAGTTCATACAGTAAAGGGTCCATGTGGAACTGGACGAAACAGAATTGAAAAGAGACAGACCAAGTAACACAACTCTTGGAATAGTCTGCCGAAACAGTAAAGGAGGGTCGAAGGGAGAAGTAAATGAAATTATTTTGTCCCTTTTTGTTGTTCACAATTCACCTGTTTTCACATATGTTTCCATTTCATTTCTGAATTTATATCAGAAAGAGATCATCAGAATATCCCATTATAGCTGAAATTAAAGCACCCTTTAAACATTTAGATTTTGAAGTGATCCCTCAAATTAACCAATTTTCCTCACAGTTTAGAGTGCCATCATTCCTATGCACCTGTGCATTCCTATGCACCATTCCTTTGCTGACTCCCCCAAATACACACATCACGTTTCTGACCACATAACGCTCCTTATTCCTGTTGTTATCACACGTATCGTGACCTTCCTCACTATTCACATTCTATATCCCTGAATAGTCCATTTGTGGACTATCAAAACAGCTGTCAGCTGTCTGCATGTGCTCCTCAGTAGGCAAGGAGCTTCCCAACATGAATCAGGGACTTTGCAGTAGTCTTTCTGTCCCTTACTCTTCACTTGAGGTCACTCTCCTGCTTCCCATTTCTTCATTCAAGCACAAGTGGGATGCAGAAGTGGGAAGCACCTGGATGAATCAAAAGAGGCAGCAGAAGGATCAGGACTAGCTGGAAAGCTGCCAAAGTCCTCTTTCACATCAGGAAACTCCCTGGGCTGTTGAGGAGGGGTATATCCACTAGTGACTTCTTCAAGCACAAAGATGCATTTGTTAATAGTATTGCACTCCCTTTATTCTGACTCTTGCCCCTGGGCCAGTAGTTGATGCCCAAGGTTCTTTCTCTTGCTGCTTTCTGGAAAAGATATTTGATACCATTTGCATGCAATAATCACCGCTTCAGGTCACCAGCAAAGAAAGGAACTGACAAACAAAAATAACCCAAGCCCAAGCCACTCGAGCTAAAGCAGCTTGCAGCAATCAAGTGCTGTCGTCTTCAGCGTAGACCAAAAAGAACACAACGCTCTTAATTTTTATTAAATGCTCCCTCATACAGGGAAAATAATCCTGAGCTTTCAAAGTCTACTGTAGTTCAAGTATTTGTACAAGCATTGCATGACTGTCATGCTAGTTCAGCAGCAGGATAAAACCACAACAGAAGTGCAGGCCTCTGTAATTCAGCTGATGCTAAGTATAAGACACAGGTCTCACGCAGAGTTTTTCATCTGTAAATATCAAAAGCACTCCGAAAAGCAGCCACCGCCATTATGCCATACTGTTTAACCAGGGAAACTGAGGCACGGTGCCTTGTCATGGTCCCAGTTAGAAACAGCACTGAAATCTCCCCACGCCTGCCAGAGCTCACTTGTGCTAGAGCATCCTGGGGACAGTAGAGAAGGTTCAGGCACAAGAGAATGTGACAAATAGCTGAGCACTCAAGAAATTTGCCTTTCTCTCATAAAATAGGGGATCCCTGAAAGAGTTGCTAATTTGTGGATAAAGTGGCTATAGTGTTTAACGCTTATTAAGATGCAAAATTGTGTGTGTGTGTTTGTCTGTCTGTCTCCCACTCTGATTTCACTGCTTCATCTTGTCTGGCTTTTTCAAAGGGATCAGAGTTCCACTGGAATTAATGGAAGCAGGACTGAGAGGTACAAACTCTTAGGCAATAATCTGTGAATTATCTGCAAACATTTGAACACAGAGAAGTTAAACCTGCATTTTTTACCTTACCTGGGAGGAAAGAGAACTGCTTTTATAAAGATCCACATACGTTCACAGAATACCAACTAACAATGCGACTTACATCGTCTTTGGGATTTTTTTAATTGACATAACAAGCTTCAAAGTAGTCTAGACTAGGCCATGATCTTACAAAAACCTATTCCTTTTATATACTTAGTATACATTAAGAAAGTGAACAGGAGCTTTCCCATTGCTATGCAGTTTAGTCAGATAGTATTTCCACAGTATATCCACTTTAGAATATCAAGCTGCCACTTTGAAATGTGCCTCAGACCAAACAAAAGCTTGATCCAGATGATAGCCAAATTTCTATAGCATTAAACAAATTAATATATGCAGATTTTTTTAAAACACTAAACTAAAATATTTGCTGCTGTTTACTTGGCTACTCTGATTCATTGTGCTGAGATTGTAAGAGTATGTCATGAGATGTTAAACATTTTATGGACATAAGTAGTCAACTGCTACAAATAAAATACATGTTTCGAACTGCCATCATAAAAAGGTAAAACCAAGATTTAAAAAAATCTTTATGGCATTATACAGTGAGTTGACAACCTATCATCCAGTATTAGACAAAACAACTGAAATTAGTTCTGGCAGATTTGGGGCTAGCAGTTAAAAATAAAAATAGCAAATGTAAAAGCATGAAAACTGTATTGCCATTATGCTTAAAGACAATAATAAATCTTTAAAGATGCCAATGATTGCTTTGGATACTATAAACGACTGCTGCCAATCATCTCTAAAATATGTAATGCATGGTATTCTAAGTATCCGAACTCAAGGCAAACTCCACAACACCACAAGTAATATTCTCTGCCACATACTACTCTCTTCATTAGGCAACAATAAGAACTGACATCTCCGTTTCCTAGCAGTTTCAGAACTGTTGGCAGAAACATGCTTTTTTTTTTTACAGTATAACGCTAATTTTACAGAAAACTTCTTTGAAACCAATTACTCTGCTCATGGATCTTGAAAGGAAGGTCTTAAATAAACATGTCCTGAGGCAAAACTGAGAGGCAGTATCACTTTGCACAAACAACAGCAATTGTTTTTTCCCTAAAAATATATTTTATATGTACATATACCCGTGTGCACACACTATAGAGAAAGGGAGGAACTATGAGTTTTCTGATGACAACTGTTTTATGTAGTGGAACTTGAAGATACTCAAAAGAATTTTCACCTCTAGTTGACTGTGATCTTGATTTTCAAAGGCTGCAGTGCACAACATTTATTAGTGCAACGTTCTTGGATTGTTTAAACACTATTTATATTTGCATATGCTTTAGTTAAATCCCCTTTTACCTTGCGAGCCTCGAAGCCACAACTCTATATAATGAATTCTTGTCACTACTACTTCCTTGTTTCAATTACTTTAAGGAATTCGTTAGTTGGTCTTTGGTATTCTTTCTTCTTTTCTTTTCACTTAATTCCTACACTGACTCTGCAAAGCTTTGTAATCTGACAATAACAACCAGAAAACACCGCTGGCTGATCCTATCTTTTGCTAGGCCATGTTCAGCTTGCTCAGTCAAGGCTTTTTAATCAAGCCCCAACTAAAATCACACACATGTTTTTCGTTACACTCTGTTCTCAGTAATTCCCTGTTTGAAAATGGCAGGTAAAATATTAAATTGGGAAGTAACATCTAGGCACGTTATCTGATGGTTTGGCAGTGGCTGACCTCATATGCCACATGAATGAAATTCACCTCGCTGCAGTCCTGACACATTGTGTTGCCTGTTGAGGAGGAGGAGGCAAAAATAGGCAGGGCGGTGAAAAGAAAAAAAGGAGAGGTGAAGGTAAAGCATAACTAGCTAACGTCAGACAGGGTAATGTGAATAACTATTATAGCAGGCCTGGAAAAGGACCATTAGGTAGGCTCAAGAGCCTAAATCGTCCTGGCAGCGCCGTGAAAGGACTTTGCTGCAGCCCCTCAGCCTGCCAGGGATTCCGGGAGTTAAGGGGACGAAGGGGAAGGGAGAGCCGGAGGGGAAGGGTGGTGCGTTTCATTTGTTCGTCCCTTGTAGGATTCACAATTCAGGGATTGTTTGGTGTATGCGTGTATGCGTGTGTGCGAATTTCACCCTATATATAACTTGGAATCTTATTAGATAACAACTCGGTGACACTGCAAATCCAGTATTTCTCAGAATGCTATTTTTGAAGCTGAAACACACAACATATTTTGATCTCCAAAGTACAATAAAGATCCCCCCTTCAAAATAAAATGAGAAGTCAAGAAAAAACCCCCGAATGCACATGTAATAATTTCCAGGCGGGCTTCCTGTGATTGTATCCGATTATTTAAATTTCGGACTGTCTCTTTAATTTGAGGAGCGGGGAGAGAGGCGACAGATGGCAGACAGAATTGACTTATGTCCTCTATTCTTCTGCAGAAGAAGGGGGAGTGCAGAAAGTTTGATCGAGGCAGAAGCTACAGTACGCAGGCCTGGCTATAACTATCTAATAGGTCTTTTGACGAATTGGTTTGGAATATTTAGGTTTTTTCCTCCCCCAGACAGGCTTTGTAACAAACCCACGGTCCTGGAGGTTGCCATGGGTGACGCGAGCGCTGACATCCAGTCCCAACTACAAATAAGCACATGACAAATGGGCCCGGAGCCCTCCGACAGCCCTGAACCTTGGTGACCCCCTAAAATACCCAGCCTCCCCATACCCATGCCCCCCAAAAAAAAGCATTACCAAGTATATTTTTAAAACCAAAAGCTTGCACTTAATTGGAAACACTGCCATGTAAGCAAAATGCTTAGGACAGCATGTACAAGTAAAAATAAATCACGCAGCATTGTTATTTAATGCGCTGTGACATCATTTCCTGAAATTAAACAGAGATGACACAGATTCAGACAGTCCCTGCTAAGGTTCAGTTCAAACAATTCACAGATGTTTTCCTCCAGCCAGCAGAAAACAATGCGGGGCTTAAAGCACTCCTCTCCCTCTCCCTCTCCCTCTCCCCCTCTCCCTCTCCCCAGCCTTTTCACTGGTACGAGGAGGTATGGCAGTTTTATAATACATGCTCCCACAAAAATATTCTTTTTTTAATTTAATTACTCAGGCTGTTGTACTAAATAGATGGATCATTGTGTCACAAAAGCATCAATTTTTCAGAAGAAATAACAGATGTCTATGTAACAATGATTAGATTAACCACTCCCAGACAAAGCTAGCTTTTGAGGCCCACACACCCCATGACCCCGGGTTCCCTCTTCTGTAGGGGGTGGATGTAGAAATGTCAGATCTAATCTCAGATTCCATTTTTAAAACAAACAAAGCCCCACCCCCACCCCATTTCAGCTCTTTTCTTTTAAGATTGTGGCATTTAAAAGGTGTATGAACGTTTGGTCTGTTACTAAGTCTTTGGGACTGATTTTGTGGACGAGGACTAGGAGCTCTCAGAGGATGCAACCTTTCAGCCTGGGATCAGAAGTGGCATTTTGAGAAAGATCTCCAGTTTTATCCTGTCCGGGCTGGTGACGCCGTAGCACAGGCAGGCAGGACAGGAGGGGGATGCCAGTGACATTAGGCAGGGCTACGCTACCTCCAGCAGTAAAAACAAATGCTAATGGCAGCTGCCAGCTCTTCTGGTGAGCCACCAGAGCAACTTTGGGATACAAAAACGCAGAGCTCCATCACCTTGAGGACCACAGGTCACGGGAGTTTAACGTTCAGACACTGATTTTTCTTTAGCACTAGGGTGAAATCATTTAACCTCTCCGCACAAAGTTTACCCGGCTGAAAAATGAGCACAATATTATTTTGCAGGACGTGCTTCCAACTGGGAGGTGTTTGTAGAGTCTGAGAGGTCTGTCCTACACCAGCAGGCAACTTATTACCTGGCTGCAAACTCAGCACGCAGTCAGCCCTGCCTAAAAAGGAGACCTGGAATAAAACTGTACCTTAGGCTCCTTCAACGCTCTGACTACATGGTGCACACTGAAGCGGAAACGTCAGCCATGCGAACCCACATACAGGTCGTTTTACAGGAGAATCAGAGGACTTCGTCCATCTCCTCAGTGTATAGCACGTTACAATGTGGGCCAACACAAGCACTAAAAGTCTCCAAAATGCCTTCACGTTCCTGCATTTTCTTGAGTCTCCCAGCCTTCATGTCACCATTTTAACCGGACAAAGATCTGTTATATTTTTGGGTTTGGTTTTGTTTTTTTAAAGTACAGCAAAAACAGCACTGTAAAGAATGCTTCTCCTGGATCAGGACTCTGAAGAAAGCTGTTCTTCTACAGTTTGATATGAAAGTAAGCTGTTCAGTGTGGAGTGCAGTAGCCAGGTATGTTTCTAACCCTCCTTTAGGTATTATTGCTAAAATCACGATATGGGAGGAGATATTTATGAAGGTGGGATGGTTTCAACTGTTTTGAAAGCTTGCTCCAAGACTGGCTTTGGTTGACAACATTCATCTCTAGAATCAAATCTAATTAATAAATAAAATAGCTGCCCTGTATAAAAGGCTTCATAAGCCATTCATCAAAATATGATAGAGATACATTATATTCTCAGATACATCCACATAAATACAGAAAAAAAAAGAAATCTGTTTAGTAAGAATATTCATGTTATCCAGTCTGGCCACCTGAATACAGCAGGTTAAGAAAATCAATTCAGGTAAGTACAAAAGCTGTGGCTGGTTCATTTTAACACATTCCAGCAGAACTTAACTCTAGCCTGACACTGAAGCAGATGAAACCAAAATCTACTCTACAAGAGACTGTGTAAAGAGCAAGATTTTCAGCCAGAAGATTGTGGAAATCAGGCTAAAATGACACTGTTCAAAGAAATGTTAGGAGACAGAACTTCAGCTAGCAAAAACAGCAAAAAAAACAGCTCAACTCCACTGACTTCAGGGGAGCCATCCCAAATACCATCAGCTGGGAATCTGGCAGTGTCATAAAAAAGGTTTAGTTTGCAGGCTACCATCGGTATATCTGGCACTTTTAGTTAAGATATACATCTTCTTACAGACTGTAACAAAAGAAACAACCAAAATAGAATTTTAACAAAGGGCATCACTCCAGGTAAGTGTCAAAGAATAAATGTGCCTCTGTTCTACCAGCTCTGCAAAAGAAGGGGAAAAAACATTGAATGTAGCAAAAGTGTACTCCTTGATACACTATGCTGCAGAAAGGGATGAACTACCAGAGGTACAAGTCCATAGAAAGTTATAATTACTTCCTTTATAACTTTGCTCTTTTCTGATTATGTACATACATTTTAAAGGTCCTCCATCTTTCAAAAGGGCATGGGAGGAGGGGGGCCGGCTCTGTATAGTTACTGGTAAGAAATCCTAATCTCAACATCGGTGTAAACTAGAGGTGTCTATACATTTGAGCACTTCCTGTTTTCACTTTGTGATCAAATATGTTCTTTGCAGGGCAAATAGGGGAGCACTTGAGGGAGGAAAGCAGAGATGTCTGAGAGGCTAATTGAGTGTACTAAGGACTCCTTGGCGTAGAGGAAAAGGAGTCTTCCAAAGCTATGAATAAACTCTCGGCTTGGGTCAGATTTCTTGCTGTTTCTTTTCTTTAACCACCTTTGAACTCAAATAAAAACAGCCTTAATGTCAGGTTTACCTTTCTGATGTCGTAATCTTTATGTACTATTGAAGAGCTTATACTACCACACTAGGATTTCCTCTACTTTCTTAAACACTGGATATTATCCAGAAAAAGCATACACATTTCCAACCAATTCATCCTCAGATCTTTCATCTTCCGGTACTGTTGTAATTCCAAATGTAAGACAGAGCTCAGTAAGTGAACAAGAACATGACAGAAGCTCCTACTCCTTGCATTTGATTTCCAACAATAAAAACATGCATGTGTATCCTATTTCAAATATAATTAAAGTTACTGCAAAATAGAAACTTTGATAGGGGTTAGAAATGGTTTTGAAAGACACAGCCTGTCAGACACATTCATTCTACATCAGAGTTCAAGTCCCTGTCTCTTAAAAAAAGCCACTTAGGCAATTCAATTTTTAGAATCAGCTACCTTAAGAGTTTGCAAACTGATTGAATAAAGGAAAAAAACAGCATTTTATTTTAAATCATAAGTAAATACAATTAGTAAGAACTGAGTTACTCTCTTTGAATTTGACAGTCTAAAGGAATTTCAAGTTTAATCCGTGCCATAAGAGAGGGACTGCCACTGCCTCTCCTTCCAGGGAAACCAGAGGTTAATGATTTTTGTCATATTGAGACTAACAGCTAACAATTGCTACAGTTGGCCTTTAGTATTTTATTTGTCCTTTTGAGGTATTCAGAATAGGTGACAATGGCTTGCAGTTGAGAACATATGTAGAGAGACCCCTGTGGCTTATGGAAAAGTTGCTCCATGCTGGTTGGGTGTTTGAAAAAAAAATACAACCAGAGCTCTTTTATGTTCCTCTCCTTAATGAATGCATGAATGTCAAAATGTACCAATGGCCCATTCAGGGGGCAAAGCCTAAGCAGCTCCTTCTTTAAGAACACATCCTGAGATGTAAAATACATTTGCTTAACAAATTAAAATAATGAGATAATTCAATTAGTTTCTTTAAAAAAAAAAAGAGAGAGAGAAAGAAAAAAGGGTGCATCAGGGGATTATTGTAATACAAGAACAGGTCATACAGCACAAAGGAGGAACAAACCAATTTGAAATAAGGTTAGAGTAGTAATGAAGGAATGTACATTGAATCATGGACTGCCATTGAAAAGATATTTACTTGAAACAATAAAATTGTACATCGCAGATTCCCCCGTTCTGCAGCCAGCGTTGCACTTTGAATGGACAAGCTAATTTGAGAAAAAGTGCGAGATCTTTAAAAGGAAGGAGTTCTCTTCCTTCCCTGCATGTGTTTATGGCAAGAATCTTTCTGAATTTACATTGCACTGGTCAGGGGTCTCCATTATCAGTTTGCAGGTCTGAGAATTACAGCACAGTAAATCTTTCAACACCTGCAAACTCATTAAAGCTTGGACAGTAAAAGGTTTGGGGCTTTTTTGTGTTCATTTAATTTGATTTTTGCGAGGCCATCCTCACCAGTGATAGCAAACTTGCTCAATTCATGCAGGATGGAGAGGGTCAGGAGAGAGAGGATGGAAACAAGGAAAAGGGATTTCAAAAAGCCAGGAGGACTTTCCTCCTGAGAAGCAAGAGGCAGTTGACTGTTTAATAAGCATGTGTCGAATGCTTTCAAGGAGCACGTGAGAAAGGAAGGCAGGGATAAAAACCCAATATATCACAAATTTCATAAGAGGAAATGGATTTAACATGCAGACATGTACAAAACAAACGGATTTATCTGTGGCCCTGTTTCTTGCTGTCTGCCTGTACTACTCCTCTAAGATACCCTACAGCTAAATGAAAAACCCTCCACTCACACTCACTCGACTTCCAAATTAAAAACATTTTACAGGTTAGTAAATCTCCAGCTGAGGTGATGTAGCAAAGAACAGCTGTGAAGTAATTTTGATAATGATGAGAATAATAAGCACATGGCAAGGTTCAGGGCTTTGCTGTTGCAGCTTCAGTGCTCCTGAATAGATAAAAGTGATTAAATACTCCTGATTATCCCTGACCAATATGTAATGGATTTACAGCCCTTTCAATTAGTCAGTATTTGCTTAGGACTCATTATTTTGTCTTTGGTTAAGTAATCAGCCCAGAGACTCATGTTCTGTCTAATTCCTCTGAGCCAAGTGGGTACAGGGCACCTGACCTTTGAAATGGCCATAGCTGGGAGGCAGGAATAACCACTACTCCAGCAGAGACACTGGCTATTCCAGCTAATCCTGACCCCACAGGCCAGATCAATGCACCTTAGTTTGCTACTAATGTCCTTACATCAAAATGATGGTTTAGAAATGTGGATCTATCGCTCCCCCCTTTAGCTGTGCTGCTAGCAGAGCAGTTCGATAGTCCCTATCATAAATAAATCGGGTACCTTGTCCTGAAATCATTACACTGTAACCAACATCAGCTACTGTGGAAATTTATAAAACTTTGGTAGAAGAAGAGGTAGTTAATAACAGTTAGCATTTTAAGCCTTATCAAGTGAGAAACAATTTTACAGTGAGAGGAAGAGGAAAATCAATTGATAATTTTTCCAGTTTCCATTATTTCCCGCATGAAATAAACTACAGAGTGTTACTAGGTTTTCTGTGGAACCGTGTTTTGATGCCTAAGTGAAGCTATAGTAGTCAACAGAACACCAACACATAAAACCAATTGCAAGCAGGAGGATAAAGATAGCCCATGGAAAGTATTGCTTTTTCACATATTTAATCTCTCTCCCCCAAATGTGAATATGGCTGGCTTTCAACATAAAGGACTTGAAGAGAAGCTAAAAAGGTGCTTATTCTCGCTGTTACACAACTGAAGAATTAAGGAACCTGTAAGCCTTCTGTATTTCTCACAAAAAGTAACAATGACAAGTTTGCGAGCTGCTGCTTTGACTTCTCTAACATCCACAGTGTATGTCAGCACACACAGACTGGGGCTCTCTCTTGCACCACATACATACGAACTTTGTGTAAACAGAGGCCAGCAACAAAGAATTCAGAAGGCAGAGCTTTACATATGCTAAAGCAAGAAACCCTCTTTTTTGTCCTTAGGAACATTTTTAATAGTTCAAAGCAAAAAAATGGTTACTTTATATGTAGGTGTTGTTCCATGCTAAGGATTTGTACTCTTTTTCTCTCTATATAGGCATGTATGTGTGTGTGTGTATATATATATACACACACATATATATAGAGGTTTCTTTCAGATTTGTCATGATTCCAAGAGCCAAGAAAAAAAAAATCTAGAAGAAAAAAAAAAGCAACAATAATTGAGCCCTAATAATGGTCCAAAAATTATGGGGACAATTGATTTCTAATAACGATGAATAAACCTCATTAGGCACATGAATAGAAATCTATTTTGGTTTTGGGCACCACTTACTGTGAGATGCTGGAAAAGCCACGCTCTCATGATATTTGTTGCTACTTTGGGGAAAATGCCTCTTTTCTTCTGACGCTTTTTGTCCTTGTCTGGGTCGTCATCATCCCCTGTACCAGGTGAGGCTACACTGTTGTCTAAACCATCTCCTACAACAAAGAGAAAAACAGGAAGGAGGAGACATTTAATGAACAAAATATAGAAGCCAAAAAGTATCATTAATTACGAAGACACTACCACAGTTTTATTTTGATTTCTAGATCAGGCACATACAGTTTCTCGTTATATATGAGTGCTGATACAAATATGTAAAAATTATAAACCATGTCTCTCCAAATACTAATTTTGCATTTCGCACATGCATTTATCATTAATTCAATTATAATTGTGTGCTTGACATAGTGCAATAGCTCTTTGTCAATTATGGGATTCAACGTGGGAAAACTTGCCACAGGAAAACCCATTCACTGTAAATGCATCCCTACAACCATTCTGAATACGTACTATAAGTAATCAAGTTAAATGTTCTGTAGTCTATATATTCGAGGCCCTCTGCAGAGGTGGCAGTAACCATGTCACCGTTCAGTGCACATAACACACTGTCAGATGAGCCACTCCCCGTAACCATCACCTCCCAACACACATACATACGCAGGCACAAACACGTACACCTAGTATGACCCTGCGTATAACATTTGCATGACATGAAAACTTCTACAGCTCTGCATCAGTGATTATTATCATTAAAAAAAAAGATGCACATCAAGGTAGAGCTCTCACTTAATCAGAACTTTCCATCAACATATTTCTCTTCTGTGCTTTTCCCTGGCATTAATTGTGCATTAGCAAAAATCATTTACTTTTAACAGTCATAGTTATTTTTTCTTGCCCTCCAGCAAAAATGCCTTGAAAGCCTGCCTGGAGGGCATCTAAATTATGTATCTGAAAAACTCTTCTGGCAAGGCATTGCAGGACCCCTACTTTCTTAAAATTCATACGAGCACGTCTTCCTGTTTTTGGGAAGGCATCAATCAAGAGCAGCAATATATGCCATATTCCTACATTAATATTTGAACTAATAACTTTAAAAAAAGGAAAGAAACAAGATCCGACTTGTGGCATAATCAAATGCAAAATAAATGAAGAATACTGGGACAGCACTGAGACTTTATAGATTGCTGTGTTTTCCTTACACATCATTAGCCCGGAGCCACACGAAAGAGGAAAACAGAGAAGTGGAGAGTTTATGCTCCCTGCTGGTGTTTAAGAAGCCGAGGTCCTGGAAGGACATCTGGGAATTGTGCTGAGACGGTGGTTTTTGTAATTTAAGAATAGACATTCATTAGCAGTAAATGCCATAAATCCCATGCTAAGTAAAAACCTTGTCCAAGAAAGCCTAAAACAATAAACTCTGTGCTCAATGTAGCCTGAGTTAGACGCTCCATAGCTTCCTGAGGAATGCTATAGATTCACGAGCTAATTCCTATAGCCTTGTCTAGCTCTGTAGTGCTACGTACAGTCCATTTGCTTCAAAACCTGCATTTCAGCTCCATCTTCCCTCCCGTGCCAGATCACCCTTCTTCCACTGCCTCCCCTCTGAAAAACCAACCCTTTTGGACCAGAGAGACAGAAAAAGCCACAGCAAAGAGCTGGCAGATTAATTTTATTGACATTTCCATTTTCACTGCAATGTGATACCCTCCATCACACGGAAGAGATGACCCTCACTATTTACAGACTGACAGGCCACTTCATTACAACCACCCTGCCCCAAGGCAGAGCAGCTCCTTTCCATCTGCCCAAACACCAGAGCAAGACCCTGAAGTCACTGCTCTCTTTCTCCTGCTCCTTTTCTTTTTTTTTTTTTTGTTTTGTTTGTTTCTGTTAACGATAGCAAAAGGAGAATCGAATCACAGCAAAATAATTGAAGAGATTATGGAAGCCCTAAACGCTGTAACCAACTGTTCACCAGTGCAAGATGTTGCTTATTTAGAAATCACTCCTTTCCGTTGCTCTCTCCCCCCCATATATTCCACCCTACCCCTTTCTCTCTCACACACACACGCGCACGCACACACACACACACACACACACTTTCCACTATGCCAAGGAACTGCTGCAAGGCAAATTCTCACAAACACTAATGGCTTCTGACTGCTCCTTGGCAACCCCAGCATTTTAACCTGGGTGGATATGCTCTCCAAAATACAGACACTGGAGCTATCTCATCAGCTGTTCATGTGACACAGATGGAGAGTGGCTATTAGGAGCCAGGCAATGGGCCTTGGGGATCTGAGGTGCTGTACTGTAGCCTCAGGCAATTTTGAAAAGCAGTACCCGGAGATGGGGGGAAAAAATCCCTACTGAAAGTGCAAGTTTGAAGTCAGTCAGTCTGTTTGTCTATCTGTCGTGCAGATAAAGATATCTTTGTCTCTTTATCTAAAAGCTACGTGTGTATGCACAGGATGCGTGGAGCTGCAGAACTTCTGCTCTGCACAATCCTTTCGCACTGCAGAAGCACTGGTTCACTCTCCGTGTGGACAAATTCCCGTTCCTCTGCATATACAGACTCTCCTGTTTATGAGCATCCTCCGCAGGAGTCACCTACATGCTAAATCAGTGTTTAGAAATTTTGGAGAGGTTGTTAATAGCTTGGTTTAAAAAAGCTAATAGCAGCCCAGGAGGTGAAAGTTCAGCAAAAGCTTCCACTGCCTTCCCACCTCAATCAGCGGTTGAAACAGTAAGAGTCAGTGCTTCCCTAATCTGTTCCATAACCTCATGAAAGGAAATCCAGATATCGTACCTCCAAATGACCTCAGAAGATGAATACAGCAAGATTTGTTGCTCCTGGTGAACTACAGGCCCAATCCTGTTAAGCTGTATTGTCATATCTTTAACGGCACTACAACGGCTCACATTAGTGGATAAGGTTTCTAGTGGCAAGAAATCACAGAAGTAGCTCATAACTGACTTTTCTGAGATGGAATGATTTACTTCTTGGATACGGAGGGCCTGATCCTAGTTTGCTGTGTCCAAATAAACATGAGTTACTTTAAATGAAGAAAAAGAAATTCTCAAAAGTAAAATAAAATTAACAGACATGAAAGTCACTCTATTGAAGACTGGATTGAGTATACTTTTAACTGCTGTATGAAAGACTAAAAATTTAAATCCTTTAAACCATCATTACAAGTAATTCTGCTTATGTGAACTGTTCATATCCTGATTTGGATGGTAATTTGTAAGAAGAGTAGAGTCAAGTCCTAACTTGTATGGAAATTGCAATTATATAAGCATAGTTATCACAATTTTCTATTGGGGAAATTAAGTCTAGATTTTGGCCCACTGACTCACTCTTTCACACAGCAGCAAAAAGAAATGAAGGGTGACTTTCTCCTGCTTTGCGCACCATTCACTTGTTTATTCTTGTGCAAAGAGTACAAGTGATTGCAAAACCCTATCACTGTTCTAGGAAAGTGGAGAATTCTTAAGTGGCACTCTCTTTGTGGAGATGTCAATGACTACGCAGGATTCAAGCCAGTAGAGAATTAGGCATATTACCCAGCTTGTTTAAGATTATATCACTGCTATATAATAGTCTCAATAACCCTTATAAAAGGTGGAGAGAGTTTACAAGAAACTTTAAAAAGTGACCCACACGGGGTTCCTTAGAGACCTTCTCTTCTAGGTTTGTGGAGGAGGCTGAAGATGCAAGTTTTCTTTACACAGTGGGAAGTTAGGCTTCCACACCAGCTCTGTGTGCAGACACCCTTAGCACGTCCTGAGGGTTTCTTCCCACAAGATAAATTGTTTTGCATTGAAAGCAAAGGAGACTACCTCTTATTTAAAAAATACTGAATAAGTAGTTAGAACAGGGCTGCCACTGCACTATAATTTCAAACTTAGCTTGCTGCAAACTTATTTCCTTGGACAGACTAGCTTGTTGACCCCAATGTTCATACAGCTAAGGACTCTTCGGGAAACAGTCCAGTCCTACAGAAGGCCAGTCCAACCTTATTGTATCAATGAATTCCTCTTTGACAGTCCTCCACACTACCAGTATTGCCTCAACCCTAGTCCTTTTTTGTGCTCCTCACAGAGTAAAGACCCAGCAAGAGATGAAGCGAGTGCTGCTTAGAAACTGCTCATGTAGTATTTTCACCATTTGTGAACAGGATGAATAACAGATTCCCAATCTATGCAAAATGGTAACTGAAAAGGATAACCCAGTCAGGCCAAAGCACAGAAGCCTGGTAACAGCCCAGATTCAAACTCTAGAAATAGTTTCTGTTACCATCATAACAAGCAGAGCAGTAAGAACAGTGATTTCTGGAAAAATACATTTCAGGACCCAGTGTTTGAGTTTCTTCACCATCAGAGGTCCCTTACAGCTTTTTGGTTTGTCATGCTAAAGGAAAAGAGAGAAGAGCAGGGGTATCTAAGGCGAGGGAAAGACAAGACACTTCACCATTTTTCTAAAAATAGTGCAAGCAATATGAAAACCAAGTTAAAAGATTCTGAAAAGGAAAGCTGCAGTGCACTACGCTGATCTTAAGTAAACTACTCTACAATCTTTCAGTGCAGTATTTTCATGGAGTAGACTATGTAGATATAAATGCAAAACAGAGAGGAGAATCTGCATGCAGCTTATATTCACAATTTGCAATTATTTGTTTGTACTTATAATGTGTCCATCTGGACACATAAGTATTGTAAACCATTATTAATAAGGATGTTCAACTTAGTAATATGATCCACATCACCACCAGACAAAAATCTTAAAAATCTGGTTAATTACCACTGCCAAAAAGCTGGGAAGAGAAGTGTTTTGATACGTTTTGAAGATAAGACAATCTGTGCTGTAGGGAGGACTAATACAGAGGGAAGGTCAGCTCCAGATTCAAAGACCCTTCAGGAGAACTCCTTATCTCCATTCCACCAGGTTAAAATCATCAGACTTTTAGCCTTACAGCTTCAGCAGATCATAGCTCTTTGAGTGAAGTGCTGGTGTGGGGTTTTTTTCCTCCTCCTCTTAATGATCACTGTTCATGGAAGTTGACTTAGTCTCCTCACACCACAGAAGCAATACTTATCTACCACATCTTATTGCCTAGGGAAACGGAGTTAGGATAGGTTATGGGTGGCAAACCTGGGACTTCGAAAACCCCAAACAGTTCCAGTGGGCATCCCAGCTTAGAGCCGTGCCGTCAGCAGCGCTCTGCCAGAATTACTTGATTGCAGGAAGAAAGGTGCCATCAGAGGCTGACACAGGTGTCCTAGGTTGACCTGCATGCTCAGCCACCACCTGTCCCATCCTGGAATGGGGTGTCCTCAAGTGAGCTGCTGTGATCAGCCCCCTGCATTCCCTCCCCTTTTGTGTCTCTGAGACACCAGACACATGTCTCATGGTGCTATGTCGTATGTTTCAGTGAGCATCTTGGAGAGAAAGAAAGGTTGGACACTGGTGCAGTAGAAGGAACAGGAAGACTTCAGACATACAGCACTACCAACTCTCTTACTACAGAAGATGTTATTCTTTTGCCCTTCTAGCAGCAGGGAGGAGATGAAGAGCTGGCCTTCTCTCTGCTGTTCTTTTGGAAGATCTGTTGCTTTCCAGAATATAACCCAGCAGTTCCACTGGGCTGATACTGTAAAGATGACATGTACAAATTTCACACAATCTGGGCATTAACAACTGTTGTTAATTCAAATAGAAAGAAAAGGGAGAAAACTTAAGCCACTATCAGACCTTACCTACAAAGCTATTCTGCTTGGTCTAATCGCATTTCAACATAGTTTGTCAGTCAGGAGCAAGTCCCTATTGCCATCTGGCAATATGTGCTAAAGGCTTAAAGAGTTGCATGGTATCCAGTATCTAAAGTGTATTTACAACAACAGACAGAATAAAAACTGTTCATTTTCTATTTCTGGATAGGCACCTTTCTATAATCACCAATTTATCTTATTTTCAAAAAGGCATTGACAGATATTTTATTATTTACTCGAAGGTAGGAATGACATTCCAGCTATGTTATTGTTACAGCCATGCATACTATAAAATTGGTGATTCAAATCTGTCGAAATCATTTGCAGAACCGTAATCTTTCACATTTCCCCTTTTATTAGATTCATGTCCAAAAATAAGAAAAAAGACTGGCTTTTTTGTGCCCTTAATTGTCTGTGTTTAAAGCTTGTGTTTATTTGTGAAGTGAATCGAGAATTCTTAGTGATTATATTCAAAAGGCAACAACATATTTTTCCAGCTTTTTAAAGACAAAACTAACAAACACCAGTTTAAATTTTAAGCTCTTTTATACAGCCAGCAGGTTTGTGGTACATTCTTTATACGCCAACATTTTTTCACATCAGGTGAAAAAAGTGTTCCAATGCAGACAAGGGGAACAGTAAAGCAACTTGCTAATTACTGATCTCTCTTACGTTCCTGCTGTGCTAAACTGTCCGGACATGTTGAAGTGAAATTTTTCTGTGATTTTCAAGTGACTAGTTCATGGCCCACTGCCGTGGAGTGCAGGAGAAGGGATGAAATGCTTTAGTTTACATGCAACATTTACTAACTGTGTGGGTTTTCCGACATTAAAGAGGGGACAGTGACCCATGCCACCTTTTTCACACTCAAAAGAGCACTGAAAAAACAGTCTTCATAGGCTTACCTCAGGCTTCCCTGGCCCTTAACACCCTCCCCCCAGGGTAGGAGCAGAAAGAGAAAAAAGAAGGGATTTTATGCTCCTTTCTCTTCAACTTTTCAGGCGGTATAAGCAGCATTTAGCAAATTCAGCCTCCAAATGGCTCCAAATGCTCTGAGCTGCAGGGGCTCATCCTTTGTTAGCCTCCCTCTATTTACACAGGATTTACGCAGGCTCTCCACTGAAGAGACCACATGTTTCTGACAGAAAGCACTTCCATTCACACTGCATCAGGCAACAGGATTGTAACCACTGCAGCTTCACGCTGACCTGAGATTAGGGATTTCAGCAACATTGAGATGGTAACAATCTGCTAACTAACGAAAATTATCCATGGAGAACTCCGCTGCTTACTCCAGTTAAAACTACCGTGGCCAGATAGATTAGGTTACTTAAAAGGACAATTAAGAACTAGCTACTGTCAAGAATATGCCTGTCCATCTACAAAGAGCATAGATACACAGAAAAATATCAGCACAAAAAAAAAAAAAAAGAAAAAATCAGACTGCAGCTTGGATTAAAACAATTTCACCCACTGGCTGAAGACATAAAGTGTAAAAACAGACAGATGGACACATATGTAAATGTGGCTGCATTTGTTTCTCTGGAGCTGGCAAGTTAGTAATGACAGTATAGTTTAATAATTTATTTTCCATGGTATTTTCACACTGGTTAACTGGGCAGTGGCAACATCCATGCAGAACTTCAGGAGCAGAATAACTCCTTCTATCTAATTGCTACTGGGGCAAACAAGCTGAACCAAGCGACGTCTCTTGGCTCTACCTACAAGGACTCAGTCCTGGAACCCAGTATCAGTCTGGGGATTTTTAAAATTTAGTATTTTTTTTTTAAATTCATTTTACCCAGGAATGTTTTCTGCACTGAGATTTTTTCTAGATTTAGTATTTGTGTCAGGGTTTTTCAAAATGGATTACACACACACAAGCACAACAAGCATTGCTGGTTGGAGCTTGTGTGTTTTTTGCTCAATAGCCTTTCATGGGGCAAAAGAAAATTAGATGGGAACGCAGGGCCAGAAAGGACCACACAGATCCAGTTTTTGATGAGTTTTATTTTGTTGTCTTAATTTGGCGAATTATTTTGCTTCTGCAGCAAAATAAAAAAACAATTTACTTCTGTAATACTAACTCATACATGCATCCAATAAGCATGTAAAAAGTACATGGTATATTCTAAAGTTCTTCACAGTATATCATAATAAAGCTCTTCTGGGCACCCAATGATTCATTTTTAGTGATCTCTCAAATGCCCTTATCCACAGTTAACACTCAGATTTTATTAAGGAAGAAAGCAGGGACAAATGTCCACTTAAGTCCCAGCTCTCAAATTCAACTTTGCTTGCGCTGCAGTACCTAAAAGCTAAAGCTTCTTTAATGTTCTATTCACCTCCCCTGTGTGGCATTTCTGCTAACACAGAGTTCACAATCTTTCAGCCCCAAACACAGAAGGCTGCTATCTTCAAGTCATCCAAGGAATGTGCCAGATACTATCATCTCCCCTGCAATACAAAGAGCCAGAAAGAGGCAGAGACCAAAAGGAGACCATACTGATCAGGTTACTAAAGTCCAGAAAGTCTTTCCCAGAATGCTAAACGTTAATCTTTGAACCAGCAAATGTTATAATTAAGATCCTTGTAGTTGGAGGAAATGCTAGCTCGAGAAGTCAAAGGTACAGCCATTTGAAGTTGTACTTTTTTGCACGTTTATCCTAATCTCGCACCCCTCATGCTGGCATAACCGCCATGAAGCACTTTGTTCTATTCAAGCAAAATTATCATTAATGTCAATGGCAGTTTTGCCTGAGTAAGGAGTGTAAGACCAGATCCTTGTCTTGTTCACACAGAATTGCAAGCACTGCACAATTCCAGAGGAGATCACTCATTAAAACTTGTGGTTTATGCTGATTTATGATGCTCTTCTGCTTAAAAGTGAAACTCACCAGGAAAGTGTTCAATGCACTTGTTTCTGCATGGTTTTGACTTCAATTCCCCCCCTCCCCACCTCAGCACAAGTTGGGAAGTTTACTCCCAGGTTTTGGCACCTAGGCTGAAGGAAAGCATTATCAAATTAGGTTTGAGTATTTTGTCTGCTTCAGTAATTACTTTGCAGTGTGAATGTAAATAGCTGTTATTCTGTTTAAGTTTTTCATCCTACTAAACGCTGTCACATGAAATGTCCTTGTGCTGCAGTCTAAACGGAGTTCTTTTTAAATCGCTGTTTTATATATTTTTAGAGAAGTATTTTTAGAATCCTCATAGTAATTCTGTTAAGAATACCAGCTGCAGACTTTGGCTACAGCTGAGACAACAATAACAAGTCATTAAAGAAATCAGGAGACAAAAAAAACTTTTTTTTTTTTGCCTAGAGCACATCGTCTTTAGGAGACCATTTTCATTTTTAGTTCTCTATCCCTGTTGGAGTAAGTGGGCTAGTGTTTTTAGTTTCCTCAATCAACTGTACCAAAGCTAGCATGCATTGAAAAGCTATATTTTATTTTAAGTACCATTTCTTATTTGCTATCCTGTTATTTTTGTCATTAGAATAATACCAAATGTGGGCAAAATAGCCAAGTTCAATTAAAATTCTACCTGCAGTTGAAGTTAAGTAATTAAATTCAATAGTATCGCATCAATATTTAACCTTTAACATTTTGCAGTTGTTTATATATAGCAGAATGTGGAGAACTTAAAGTAGATGATGGTTAACATCCTGTACTGTTCTTCATTAAATCATTAATGCAGTTTCTTTAAGAATAAAAATGGCTTTTTTTCTTTAAAATAGCCGTCAGAGCATCTCAATTTTCCTTACGGCTTTTACAAACTTGTAAACTGTGAGATACATTAATGTCTTGCAGTTCCTCTTAGACAACATGCTGTTGGACACAACTGCTTGTTCAGGAGACATCCCTTAAAATGATGCCCAGTAGTACAGCAAGAGTCCATGTACTGTCCACATTAGAAACCTCTCTTTTCAGGGTTATTTAGCTATTAAAAAAGCACCTGCTGAAATATGGCATACAAGTACACATTCATAGGATTTTTTTCATCATTTCCAAAAAATAGTTAGGACTAGAAATGTAACAGACATTTATTCCTGAGAGATACTAAGTTAAAAGCTTCAGTTATTAAAAAGGACATTTGTTAGGCCACAAGTCCAAAACGCACATTAGTCTATTTTAAGATGTATTAAAAAAATGGAGGATGGCTGAATACTTAAAAAAAATAAAAATAGATGTTTTAATAGAAAAGTGTCAAAATGAACCATAAAAGCTTTTCCGGGTGATAAAATGTACACAAACGTGTATGTTACATAAAACACAAATAAGAGTACCATCTCGATATGCATTCACAAACACCTGAGCAGCATCAGAAAAGATGCTTGCTGTGAATGCATAGTCCAGAAAAAATAAAAATATACAAAACAACTCCAAACTCGGCAAGTCTTACATACCATAAGAGCTCCAACACCTATGCACAGTAGGGTGGATTAACCCGCTGGGTGCTGCGGACATATATATGCACCTCCTCCTAAAGTGTTCATTTGGCTGGCAGTCTGGAAAATGCCAGAATGTGAAGGGTTACGTGGGAACACTGACAGTCTGTTCTTGTAGGTTTAAGTTAAAGCCCGTACTTTAAATATAGTGTGCTAGGTATTTGGAAACATAACTAATACTGTTTATAAGTGGTATGCTATTTGGTGCTCACAACAAAGGGCTCGATCCGGTGCTCGCTCCCACTGGTGAATCACGTCCCAGCCGACAACTGCGTGCTTTGGATCTGCCCATGTTTACTTTCAGGGTAACATTTTTCAGGAGTCTTTTCCTCCAAGAAACTTTGTAAAGGTAAAGTGTAAACCACCTATACCTCATCTGCTCTATATACTGGATGCTTAAAAGTGGTTACTGGAATGGCCTGAAACGTTTTGTCTTTCAAGTTCAGTAGACAGATGATAAGAGCAAGCGTTTAAGGGCCGAAGCCCCTAGTTGGTCCCTGATGGTTTCTTACAGTCTGGCTTCAGCCACGAGGGGAGATACAGTTAAGAATATCCAAATGCCTCAAACAGAAAGAAGTGGCAAGCATACAGAAATGTGAATTCCAGTCAGAAAATTTCAACCGGTTGACAAAAAAACCCAGAAAGATATCTTTATGATATCAGAAGGGCTTACAAGCAACATACTTTCTCCCATCTTACAGTTTTACTGCATTGTTTCCAGAAACCAGATAATACCGTAAAACAAACAAACAAAAAAGAAGAGAAAGCCATGGCCTTCTCCTCTCTCCACAACCAAACTATCCCATAGGATGCTCTGGATCTCCTTTAAGTGATCAAAAGAACTGACAGAGCAATGCATAATTTCATAAAAACATGGGGGAAAGCATTTGACAAAGGTTTCCATCAATTTGATTTAGAAAATAAGGAAGCATAAAAATAGCAAAACCACAGGGCACTGACTTATTATAAGACTATTTGCCTAAAAGTTCACAGCACAAAACTAAAAAGCACAGACCCCGACTCTGACACCTAATGCTTTGCTTTTCTGTTCATAAGCCTGTAATTTCATTTCAAGTCTTTCATTGTAGCAGAAAGTGTTGCAAAAGACCAATATGCACTGCCTACAAAATCTTCCCAGACTGGTTTGTGTCCCTGAGCTTTTCCCAGGGAAGGACCTCACCAGTTGAGCTCCAGAGAACTTCCATTACCCCCCTCCCTCCTTCAGAGGAGATAGAGCTGGCTATACGTAGGAACCCCAAACAAAAAACCTGGCGGGTTATGAGATTTCTCTTCAATCAGATGGGTAAAACTGAGTTTCCCCCTGGACACGCTGTTCACCTAGCCAGTTAGAGAACTGACATGTATGCCATAAGATCAAATCTAAGTCCCACCAATCAAGTAGCAGACTGGGCTAAATGTGCTGATGCAGCAAATTTCCAGATCTTGATCACACTAGGCAGGGGAGTCATTCTTTTCAGTGATAAAGTCACTAAATGCACTCTTGGGGAGATAAAAAATTAAGAACTGGCTGACTTTGCACCATTTGAGTGAGGTATTCACTGCTGACCCAGAACAACAGAATTGTCACCAGCTAGGAATCACC